>NC_056745.1:573177675-573217675 GCF_019279795.1 Protopterus annectens
TAGAATTCACTACCTCACAGCATCAGAACCAATGGAAATACCAACCAATTCAAAAATATTCTTAAAAATTATCTTAGTGACACCTGGCTTTGCTCCTGTACTACTCCAGGCTAATTAGTTTTAATAGTTCTGGTCATACTTTTTTCTTCTTCCCTGACCACCTAATAATCTATGCTCTCTCTCTCTCTCTCTCTCTCTCTCTCTCTCATCTCTAGATAATCTCTAACCTCATCTTTTTCTATCTAATTTCACCCCCTACAAACCCTTCCTCAGCTTACTTTGAGAAACTACAATGTCTACACTACAATAAGGAATTATATCAGATGATTGTATAATACAAATGTCAGCTATAATTTATTTTATTTATTTTATTTTACATTTGTTGACCAGGCTAGTCTATATGGATATATGTCCATTTTCAGTAGAGACCCGGGGAGAAAAGCTCCAAACAGGATTATACAAAGTGACTAAAGATACTAAGCATCTACTTAAAGAAAAACATTACAACAATAAAATAATTTGTAAAAACAACACTTTGCCATACATTTGGCTTAAGATAGTAGATGAGACAGGACAAAAGGAGAAAAAAAAACTATATTGGAGTAGGTGTAGAGAGATTAAGAGCAGTAGAAGTAACTATAGAAGGAAGGTATAGTAGATTTAGAGCAGTAGGCCAGACATAGAGAGAGTGAAACTAATAGCTATTATCTGTAAAACATCTTATGTTCATAAATACTCACAGATTTTGGGATAATATGTAATCTGTAAAAGGCTAGTTTGGATTATGTAGTACTTCAGGAAGGAATAGAAAAAGCTGGATTAAACTAGAAACATTGTAATGATTCCTGAATAAATAGTGAAGGACATATGAACAGATATAACTGTTGAGGTAGGTTTAAAGGTGGTTTAGCAAGTGGAGGGGTATCAATCTGGTTTAGTACATGTACATAACCATTGAGATTTAAGGAAGGCTCTTAATTGGTTCCTGAAAAGTGGTGAAGATGTAAGAGAAGAGTTAGATTGTTTGGAAGCTTGTTCCAGGTGTTTCCAACAAAGTTATTAAAAAGGCAGTCACCAGATTTGTTATTGGATTTATGGGTGGCTACTAGTAACTTATTTGCTGAACATAGAGTTTTAAGATTTTTATAAGGATTAATGAGGTTACAGAGTACAGGGGTATTAGTGGGATAGTACAGGACCTTGTGAGTGATAGTAAGCTGTTGAAGAAGAACTTGGTTTTCAAATTCCAGCCATCCTAGCTGTTTCAGGTTTTGGCAGTGATGGGTTCGAAAAGGGGAGCCAGTGGCAAATCTGGCAATGTTATTAAAGGAGTTTGACAGTTTGTTTAGATTAGTTTTGGATAGGTTGGTATAAATGGGGGAGGCATAAAGAAGAGTGGAGATTAGATGGGTTTGTGCAATAGTAGTTCTGGCAGAGGGTGTAAGAAAGGGTTTAAGCCTGTAGAAGAAACCAAGTTTTCTATTAACTGCTTTGATGGTTACCTTTATGTGAGTGTCATAGTTAAGATTATGGTCAATTGTTACTCCTAAGAGTTTGGTGGTTGTGTTGGATGCTATTACAATGCTGTTATTAGATGTAACTGTGAAATTAATAGGGGCAGACTTTTGTGTGGGAGTGAACAGCAATAGTTTTGTTTTTTTTTGGGTTGAGGAGGAGACAGCATTGTTGGAACCAATTTTCAACTAAGGTAAGTACTTTTTGGGTACTGGACTGGAGTTCAGCTGGAGAGGCTGCAGCACAGATTATGGTCAATTGTTACTCCAAAGAGTTTGGTGGTTGTGTCAGGTGCTATTACAGTGCTGTTATTCGATGCAACTGTGAAATTAATAGGGGCAGACTTCTGTGTGGGAGTGAACAGTAATAGTTTTTTTTTTTTTTTGGGTTGAGAAGGAGACAGCATTGTTGGAACCAATTTTCAACTAAGTTAAGAACTTTTTGGGTACTGGACTGGAGTTCAGCCAAAGAGGCTGCAGCACCGATTAATTTCGAGTCATCGGCATATTGTATGCAGGTGGTTTGAGGAAGGGTAGTTTTCAGAGCATTAGTAAAGATAGAAAAGAGGAGAGGTCCCAGAATAGAGCCTTGTGGGACCCCCAGAGTGATTGGGAGCTGAGTGGATAAGTTATTGTTCCAGAGGACTGCTTGTTGTCTGTTACCTAAATAGGACTTAAACCATTTGAGTGCCTGAGTATCTAAGGAAAGAGATTGTAGTGTATCTAACATTAATTGATGATTCACCATGTCAAAGGCTTTAGAGAGGTCTATAAAGAGAGCAGAGGAAACCAAGTTGTTATCATGATTTTTATTAATACGGTTAGAGAAGGATAAGAGTGCAGTTGTAGTGCTGTGGAATGGTCTAAAGCCATGCTGACAGTCAGCCAGCAGATTTTGTAGGAGATGATCAAGTAGCTGCTGGTGGATACATTTCTCCATGTTTTTGCTAAAGGAGATAGTAAGGCTATAGGTTAGAAGTTAGACAGCTCAGTTGAGTTACCACCCTTATGCAATGGAATTATATGGGAGACTTTCCACAGAGAAGGGATGGAACTTTCTGTAATGGTTCTGTTTATTAAGATGGAAATAGGACAGGCTAGTACACCAGCTGCCATTTGGAGATATTCAGCTGGGAGGTGGTCAGTTGATGGTGTACAAGGTTTAAGTTTATGAAGAAGTGTATGTACTAATGATGTTGGAACTGGTTGAAGAGTAAATGCAGGAGGTTTATTGGCTGATGAGGGTGCTGAAGTGACGCTAACTGGGGATAAGGTATTTGCTAATGATTTAACAGTTTCAGAGAAAAGTTTGTTAAATGGATCTGCAATTTAGATAGGAGAGTTCTGAGTCAAGTTAGAGGGGGTAGGGGTTTTGGAGTGTCCTGGATGAAGTAGCCAGTTAATACCTGACCAGAATTTTTGTGGATTTTTTACTGTTTTTTTTTTTGGAGTTTATGGTAATATTTTTTTTGTCAAGAATAATTAGTTTCTTTGTAGCATTTCTAAGTTGTCTGTAGTTTTGGTGGTCAGTCAGGTCTTTAGTAAATCTCCATTTGGACCAAGTCTTATTTCTTTGTAGCATTTTGTGCTGGGTCTCTTTGGAAAGCCAAGGAGCTAGTTTGTGCCTAATTCTGACTGTACGAGAGGGGGCATGGTGTTCAAGAATTTGCAAGAATTTGGAGTTAAAATAAGACACTGCATCGTCAAGTGGTAAGTATTTTAAAGGTGACCAATTGCAAGCTTTGAGCTCAGCTTGGTGGCTGTTTAGGTTTAGATTTTTTGTGTTCCGGGTAGTTTTAAGGGTAATTTGGTTGGGAATACTGGTCGTGTGTCTAGTTATAAAGGTAAGGGCATGGTCAATAATATTGTCAGGCAGTGTACCTGTTTTATATGAGAGAAGATTGATATTAACTAATATCCAGTCTAATGTGCTTTGTTTATTGCTAGGTTTGTGCATTCTGGTGGGAGAGGTGATGGTTTGATAGAAGCCATAGAGGTTTATGTGATTAGTTGGTTTGGCTGAGGTACAAGAATTCCAATCAATATTAAAATCTCTAAGAAGTATGGTTTCTTGTGGGAAGGATGTGGAGAGCCAGCTTAGAGCATTTTCAAGAACAGTAATGTTATTACCTGGAGGGATATAGGCACAAATAATGAATATGGATTTTTTTGCATTAATCTGGAGTTTAGTAATTAAGATTTCAGCATTGTTTGGAGATGGAGCTTAGGTATCTACTGTTGCGATTTGTAATTCAGATTTGTACAATATTGCTAATCCACCACCTTTTTTGTTTGGATGATCTAGTCTCAGGATATTATATCCAGGTGGTATTATATCATCGTCCATGGTTACTGGCTTGAGCCAAATCTCTGTTAGACATAGGATGTCAAAAGAATATAAACCTAACAGAGCATGTAGTTGTCTAACTTTGTTGTTTAAGCTACGAATGTTTAGGTGACTTATGAGAAGAGAGTTGGGGCCACTAATTGGGGTATAAGAGCTAGTGGGGTGGAGAGTTTGGGGATCATGTATGGTGTTTTTTGGGCCTGGATTTGGATGAATGTCACCATGTAGTAGTAGTAGGTGTTGTGGAGTATGTGAGTGTTTTGAGAGTTTACAGAGATGAGAGTAAAGTTTTCTAAGTTGGAGGTACTTAATGTGATTAAGCCTGTGAAACAGAGGTGGAAGGTAGGATGGTGAGGATGTTATGTTGCAGTGGATTGAAGGGGATAGAAGAGAGAGTGGAGTTGTTTGTTTTAGGGGATGTTGAAATCTAGTAAGGTTAAGATATTCATAACTGGTGAGGATATGTGATATAAGTAGAGTTGGGAGAATTATAAGATAAAGGAACAAGTTAAAGAGTTTAGGTATGCCAGTGATAGGCATAGTGAGATGATAGGAAAAGTAAGCAGTGGGATAAATGTATAGTCAAAAGGAAAGCTAATGGGTGGGGCTATAAAAGGAGGATTAGGTAATGAGAGGTAGCAAGTAATTAGGAGTTTAACTGTTATGTAGCAAGATAGAGTAGGCTATAGGTTGACACAGGATGGGGGTGTGGTCGCAGAAGTAAAAGTTTAGATGTACTGGGGGTGGGTGGGATTTCAGGGAGGGTAGGGGAGCGGAGTGAGCCTGCAGGGTGAAGGGAGCGGGTTACAGCAAGTGACTGAAGAGCTCCCAGAGTCAATCTGTTAGCTCCAGATTACTGTGAAACAGTTGGAAGTTCCAGGTAAGAGGGAGCACAAATTTATGTTATACAGTGACAAGGGATAAGCACTGGGCAAAGTCAATAGTTGGAGGGAGAGGGACAAGATAGCACAGAGTCAGATATAACAATAAAGGTACAGAGTGGACCGTAGTAATACAAGTAGTGTGAGAGTTAGGAGATATTCCAAAAGCCTGGTATAGGGAGCCTCTTAGTGGTCAAAGGATCCAACTATAGACAGCAATAAGAGAGAGGGAACAAAGGAGTAGAACACAGCTAAAGTGTACAATGAAAAAGAAGGCAAGCCTTTTCTGGGGTTGTTGGGGGGTATGGCTGTTGGGTATCTGGCTCAAGAGGGAGGTTTTATACAGAACACTAGACTACAGATATTTCTTTGTATTCTTTTAAAATATACAGTTCAGCTTCAGAGCCTATATGAGAGTGAAAACCTAATTATAATAGTATAAGTTTTGAATAATCTCTATATGTGGAGCTTTTCTCCCAGGCCTCTGCTGAAAATGGGTCTTATCCTAGTCAGACTATTCCAGTCAACAAATGTAAAATAAATAAAATAAACAAGCTTATACTGATCTAGAGAGAAGCAGCTCTTTGCATCAGAGAGTTCCAGGACAGGAAGTTTTCTGGAATGGGAAAGGTGTATGCTGAATTCTGATTTTTTTTTTACTTTCTATAAGGGCAGTTATAGGTTAGTGAAAATGAGATAGCAAGTAAAAAGTACGTAGAAGAGTAAGATAACCTTCTAAATGAGTAACAATTATGCACAAGAAAAATTCTAAAAGTTCAGTGCTAATTACCTGCTTGTTTGCTGGAGAGAGACTGAAATTAGGTGAGAAGTGGGGAAAAGCCCACTGTTTATACACATCATGACTATAGATGTGGATAGGATGGAGTTTACCATAGATTCATAGGTAGGTAAGCACTAGGCTAGCTGCCCTTGTAGCATATTTTCCCTTTCTGAGCTCAAATTAACGTATCCTATTTGGTTAGAAATTGGCATTACCCATCCCATGATCTATTGTTATCCCCAATGAGAATAAGTGAGATCATACCATAGATAATTTGAAGGGACCCATCCATGTGATAAAGTACTTATGAGTGGCTTCTGTCGATTAGTAGCACAGGGGGCAGTTCTGGGGTAAATTTTCTGTTTCCCAGCTATAGATCCAAGTTGCCCTTGAACATGTACAAGGATATATATATATATATATATATATATATATATATATATATATATGAGTGTACTGTAAAAGACCGAAATAACACTTCTAAGAAAACAGATTTGGAAGGCACACATGTGAGAAGTGCTAAACTGCCGAAATTACATCAGTACGAAGCAGAGCTGATCGATATTCCGAACAGCTAATTGTTGCACCTTAAATGAAGTAACTGCAGTAACAGGTTCGTACATTGTACTAATTGTTAACAATGGCGGATATGGAATATTTGCAACCAGGAGCACTTGGCAAAGTATACAACACTGTACCCTCTAACAAAGGGAAAGATCTACTAACTATCGAAGGGTAAGTGTATTACCTGGAAAAAAGGAGTAAAACCCAGACATACTGGTGCTGCAAACGAAAACTGACTGAAAATTGCAAGGGTAGAGCCGTAACAATGACTGTGACAACTGGAGAAGAATTGTTGAAATCTGTTCAACAAAACCATTCCAGAGACCCATGAGATATTGAACGATATATTGTATGTAGTAAGGTAAAACAGCATGCTACATTTTCCAGGGATTCTATTTGTTTAATTGTAGATGACATGCTAGCGTCTACATCACTCAATTTTGTTCCTGGTTAACCTAGCAGGAAAGCAATGCTTGACAGGTTAGAAGGGCACATTTAAAATGTAAGGGTGTAAAGGCTGGTAGGACTACTAGTTTACTTGATGTAAACGTGGAGAACTTCCCTTTGAAATCTGGGGTTTTCATACAAAGAATATTGAACGATGCAACAACAGATACCATTGTCGTTCTTCTGACTACCACACAAAATTTGACAGACTTAGCATCTGCAAGTATATGGCTTATGGAGGGCACTTATTTCATTAAAAATGCTGCTGTCAGGCAGTTGTACACTATCCATGCTTTTGTGAAGTGTGGGGCGTACAGTATGAGTGTACCACTACTGTATTGCATGATAGCAAAGAAGTCCCTTACGTCATACAATTTTCTTTGGAGTGGTGTGCTTAATCTGTTTGCTGGACATGGACTGCAACCACAGCTGAAATTCATTCTCTGTGACTTCGAAATTGCTGCACTAAAGAGTATAAAAGTTAATTTTCAAAATATTGTCTGTAAGAGATGTTTCTTCCACTTTGACCGTAATTTATGGAGGAAGGTGTAGAGTTTAGGTCTAGGTGGTCTGTATAATTCAAATATTGCATTCCAGCTTGCTTTGAAATGATTGGCTGCCTTAGCGTTCCTCGAGGAGGAGGACGTTATACCCACATTTGAAACAGTCAAAAGCACTTTTCCATCTGAAGGTGAAAAACTACTGCAATATTTTACTGAGTGGTACATCTTAGGAAAGCCACGTAAGTTTCTCACTCCCAATGTGGCTCAGTTTAGATTCCCTCCCCTATTCCCAGTCGCATTTTGGAATGTCTCTGTTCTCAGTGATCTTTGCCTGCCCAGGACACAAAACAGCATTGAGGCTTGGCATCGACATTTCAAATGTTTGATTGGGAAACACGTCAGATATCAACAGTGTTTTGTTTACTATTGCCAGGAAGCAGAATAGGATTGATGAACTCAGGTTACGTATGTCTACAGCTTGTCCCCTTCCCCAAAAAAATGTGCTCTGCAGAGGCGACAGCATCAGTTTGAAACCATCTTTGCTAACAGAACAGAATACTCACCGTTAGAATTCATTACAGCAGTATCGTATTTATTGCACATGTAAAGCAGTACTTTCACATTTGTTTGTAAAATTGTACAGCACCTTGCACTTTCACATTAATTTGTATAATTGTGCAGCACCTTGCTTACTTGTTGAATGTTATGATGTACAGCACCTTGCTTAATTCTTACATATTATGATGTATAACGGGGATATGGAAATTTGAGTTGATTATTTCTGTGGAGTGACGTCGCGGTATGGAGTGGACAGTTATTTGATTCTGTTTTTGTGAATTGGAGCACTTTGATTTGATGTGTTGTATCCAATGACGTTGTTTTCGATTAAATGGTGTTCATACTGATGTAATTTCGGTAGTTTAGCACTTCGCACAAGTGTGCCTTCCAAATCCGTTTTCGTAGAAGTGTTATTTCGGTCTTTTACAGTAGATCTATATATCTATATATATATATATATATATATATATATATATATATATATATATAAAACAGAAACCTCCTTGAATTCCAAATCCCAGCAAAAAGTAAATGCAAGTAAACCAAAGAGCCCAGGTTAGAAGAAGCCAAAACGTACGTACTGCAGATCTTCGCACTATCAAAAAAATGTCTCTACGTATTCCTAAGAAGGAAACGCCAAATGCTGATAATCTTATGGAATTGTAGTGCAAATACTCACAGAACCACACACTAAATCAACGAAAAAACAATTCTGCTGTACCAAGAAACAAGTGTTCAAAGTTGTTCTAGTCTTGCAATCGAAGTAATGTTCAAAAAACCATTCGGTCAAGTAGTAAATCCACAGTTTATTGTAAGCGCTTTCACGGCATGTAACTGCCGCTTCATCAGACAAACAGTAAAAAACTGAGAGCAGGAAGTTTAAATACAGTATATCCTGCTCTTCAGCCAATGACAATGACTTTAGGTGGCGTGTTTCCTGCTATCATTAAATCACATATTAACTAAAAGTGACACCACCACTATAATTCATTTCAACAGGCCTACAAAATCACAAAGTCTTTTCATAAGAACATTGCAGAATCAACGACACCTATTATAAACATATATATATCTAAAAGGACATAAAACATATCTAAAAAATATATATATTTATATATATATATATATATATATATATATATATATATATATATATATATATATTTATAAATATAAATATATATATATATTCAAAAGTGCCTAACCTCACATGGTCCTATCGCAAGATGGGGTTTGGTCTTGCGATAGGACCATGTGAGGTTAGGCACTTCTTGAATTAGCCTGTAGTTTTTGTCTAGGTATATTTCTAATTTCATACAAACACATATATATTTTTTAGATATGTTTTATGTCCTTTTAGATATATATATGTTTATAAAGTGGCAGTTACATGTCGTGAAAGCATTTGGCGTTTCCTTCTTAGGAATACGTAGAGACATATTTTTTTTATAGTGCGAAGATCTGCAGTACGTACGTTTTGGCTTCTTCTAACCTGGGCTCTTTGGTTTACTTGCATATATATATATATATATATATATATATATATATATATATATTTTTTTTTTTTTAATGTGGATGCAGAATTTGTTCCGAAGCACCTGTACCCTCTGAGAGATATGCCTGTCCCTCCAAAACATTTTGTTAATGTTGCAGAAAAGGTTTAGATCCCTTGATTGAGTATTTCTGATGCAGTTTGACTTGTTGATCTGCAGTAAATCCATCAATACTGGGACAGAGGATGTCTTGTATACCAGACACAGGTCATGTCTTAGCAGACTGTAGGATACCAACTATAGTGACAGGGCATTGAGTAGGTCCATGTTGAGCATGATGTTTGGGCCTTATATCCTTTTAGTAAACTATGTTTCTGGGCATGCCTATCCTTATCAATTAGACCAGTCTCATTAATTAATATTGATACTGTTATTCTAGCTATGGAATTTGCAACTAAACTTGAGAAACCTACAAAGCAGAGAACAAGAAGTCTACTCAGGCGGTTGCATACAGTGGAAAAGGGGGAAAGGAGGGCGGGGTTAAGTAGGACAATTTGCAGGAATATGACTGAGTAGACAACTGTTAGGGGTATGGAACTGCCAATAAAAGTCAAAGTCAAAGTAAACTTTATTGTCATACAGATCAACACAGAGGAAAAAGTGCATGTCACTGCATGAAATTTCGATACTCGGGCTCGTACCATAAGAATTATAGTTTACAGAAGGAAGATTAATAATCATTTAAAAATACTGAAATAGAAATCAAAAATAAGATACTAAAAATAAACACATTAAAGTATAAAGTGTAAAGTAAGCTATGTAGATAACAATGGCGCATTGCACATAAATAATGTTTGTTTACCCATTTAGCAGTTAGGCTATGGGTTTGTTGTTCAGCAGCCTGATAGCATGTGGGAAGAAGCTGTTATGGAATCTGGATGTCCTGCATGTAATGCTGCTGTAACTATTCCTTGTTGGCAGGAGTTTGAACAGTCCATAGAACTCATAGTCCAAAAGAACTGAATCATTGTAAAGGAGGTAGTGGATGATACATGACCGGCATTATTGTAATAAGGTTTTGCAACAAACAAATTAAGTTGTTGCATCAATCGAATACAGTTCTGGTTCAAATTCTCAGAGTATGGTAGTATTGGGAAGGAAAGTATTTAAAATTTAACTGAATGGAGGCTTAGAGCAAATGTTCTGGGAGCATGTGAAGGTTATGAAGTAGCAGGAAACTGCACTAGGAGCTTGGGATAGATTTATTGATATGAATAACCACAGAAGTAGATATTTGCTCTTTTTTGGAGTTTGTGATGGGTGTGGGGGTGGAAGAGAAAGGGGAAGGAAAAACTATTTTGTTGGAGAGCTATATTAGAAACGTAGACAAATAGCAGAAAATCCATTAGGTCATGTTGTTTGTTTGGCTGCAAATAAAAACTATATTTATTGGCTAGTACTTCCAACTCAACAGGGAGCATGTGCTAGAGAAAGGTCAAATTGTGACTGGACTAAATTTAGAATGTGGTATCAACAGGGGAATATACCACATTTCTAAAGGATTTTGGCATATATATAATCTTGGCAGTTAAGGCTCTTTTTCACTTTACTGACGAAATCTATACTAATTTCCTACAAATAACTGCACTCAGTAAATGACCTCATACATCAGAAATGACGGCAATTAACCTGCAACAAAGTAAATGCATAGAATGACCCCCCCCCAATAAAATGGACAAGCATATTGCCTTAGAAAAATGATTAAAAAATTAAAATAAGTACTTTTATGAGGGCAACCCCCTGCATCCCTAAGTGGGTAGCTGCGTCATGCACTCCCTTATACTTATGTATAACAAGTCTGAGAGTGCACAGTCACAAACAAAGGGGAACATTTGGTACTATGCCATACCGACAATTTCCTCTTCTCTGTTTTTGCACAATCTCTAACTTACAAAACCACGAAATGTAAAACACAATCTCTAACTTAGCCAGTTTAATATTAAAATGTACTGGTAAGCAATGAGGATTGGGCTTGTCAGCAATTCTCAACAACATACCCTGTTCCTATAGTTAATGTCATATAGATGCCTGATAAGTTAAATCTGGGGGTGTTTGGGATAATGACTATTTGTGAGTGGTCCCCATAGCAAGCCATGGGGGACCCCACTGCAATCCTTTTAGAGGAGAGCAAGGCACCACCACTAATCTGATGGTATCTAACTGTGAACTACTTTATGTATGGATATACAGGAAGATTAATTAGTGTGTCTATATTTCCTAATCATAGAATGGTATCAATAGCCTTGGCTAGGTCTGGGTATACTGTGTTGACAGGTTGATTAATCAGGATCTTTTCCTAACAAATCTAACGTAGTCTGGACGGATGTGTTGTCGGCCATCAGTATCATTGCTCATTATGTCCAGAATGAGGCACATTATCTAACAGATAAGGCAAACACTGTTTATTAGTTTGTAGTTGATGGTATTGCGATGGGTATAACCCTTGTAAACTGAGACAGCTGGAGCTAATCTCCATGCCTCCAATGTGAAGCCATAAGAGAAGCTGAATAAGACCAGATTCAGGAGTGAGTAAGCAAGGCAATGATTCATACCTGCAAGAATTCAGCTGAATGATTCTTCTGATCCCAAATAACTACTTATTATTATATTTCAGACAGCATTAATGACTTGCTTGGATGTGATCCTTGGGGATACCGATATGATGTTTGTGGGTTAGCTGGGGGAGGAAAATTAGAACTCAGTTTACTTGCGCATATGTTGTCTAGGCCATTAATAGAACAGATAATTTTCAGTTCATAAACAGTCTTAGTAGATCAGATTTGTTCCTAAGTTGCTTGTTTAATACTGAGTTTAGTTGTGGAGTATGGAGTCTTCAGTTTATCCCTAAGGTGCAAGAGTTTTCCTTCTTTTATTATATAGTTTGTTTATACCAAATTTCTACTGCAAAATATGTTCCTAAAGTTGGTGCAGTATTTCTGTTAGATAGGGACTGCTGTCCCCGTGCAGGCAATGTGGTGAGAATAGATACACTATGTAAATGTAGAGACAGGTGCTCTTAAACTGTATCAAGTTGCCAGTTAGCTGCAACCTGCAGCAAGTTTGCCTTAAGATAGTAGGGTATGTGGACATTTTAGGATTGTTACTAATAGTAAAAAAACATTTAGTGATAGTTAGATTTCTTCAGAGAGGGGTAGCTATAGGCATAGAGCATAATAGTATTATATTTGTGATGGCCGGGTCCAATAAATATGATCTCCTGGTAGGACTGTACACTATCTGGTCTAGAGAATTTGCATTGATGAAATATAGGAATCATTGCATGTATTTGCTTGTAATAGTGTAGGTTTCACAGTTTATAGCTGGTTTATTGAAATCCATGAGAATAGTATTGTTTCATTCAATGGTGAGTGACTTCAGCTTGTTTATTTCTGGGATATGGGTGTCATACAAATGGATCTGTAGTTGTCTAAGGTACGGTAGGAGATTCTCTTGATAGTCACCAGCATGTGGAAGAGCTTGAGGTTATTATCTTGATGTGTAAGCCTAGAAGTGATGGAATTTCAATGAACTTTGGACAAACTACCTCCAGTGAAAAGAGGCAACCTCAGAAGATGGTATGAATGAGTGACAGGCAATGAATCCTGGTAGGGATGGCATAGTATCACTGCACTGGAACCATGTTCATAGGTTTTTACATTCATAGATTCATAGAAGGCTACATCCTAGTGGCCCTAGAGCCTTTACAAGCTTAGGTTCATAGGTGCATAGGTAGGTATTAAGCTATTAGCCCTAGGGCCTATATAAGCCTAGCCAAAAAGGTATTCTGGCTTTCGCCACTGAAGAAATTTATTAGCCACTTTAATCCCAAGCATGTTTTACTGATGTTACAAATATCAATATTTTTCTGGGTCAAAAGGGCATCTTGGTGGAGGGCTATTTCTTACTGAGACTTCAAGCACTGAGTAGTGTTAATTTTATACCATCTTTTAGTTTTATTATGTTGGTGGGTGGGTTGAGTGACATTGTCTAAAAAAGCACTTTGGGGCTGGAGAAAGTCTTGGCCAATAAGCAAAATGCTTCAGGATAGAGGAGTGAATGACTTTCACTGCAAAGTAGGTAGGACCATCAATCATTTTCTTCCAGCCACACACATATTGAACCCACTTTAAATAATTCCAGAAATGAAGGAAACTAAAGTCTGTTATCTTTTGTATATATTGTGGTATCCTTTCTCTGATATAAGATGGTCCCATCTTTGGAACCATATTTGGAGAGCTCCACCATGTCTTCATATATTACAGGAATTGCATCTCAAGTCATTTACATCGTATGGACAATGAGCATGTGGCATGCGTACCTGGAGTGAAGAGATTTGAGTACTTGTGTACTTTAGTAACCTGTTGTATCCTGGCACATGAGACACAGCTCACCATCAGCCTTGTATAGTCTTGGGAGTGGCATCTTTGTGTGTCTCATTAAGGAGTCACCTATGACTAGCAGATTTTCCCATCTGGCAAATGGCCCTAGAAACCTTAAGGTCTTCTGCGTACCAGCTTCTTCACACCTGTTCATAGCACTTGTGTTGGATGGTATTGTGTGTGTGCAGCTGTTGAAGTGCCTTTCTGCTGACCAATTTTTCTGTAAGACTTTTGCTTCAGAAAACTTTGAGGCTTGTGGAGAGACATCTTAAGTACTTTAGCAAAAGAAGGCCCATTTTCTGAAAGGTTGCACACTATTGTGAAGTGAGTGTTGGTACTGATATCCTGGTATGTGCTGGCAGAGTGCTTGGCTGACAAGTTTACCTCCAAATTTAGTAGATATCTATATGTATCACATGTAATTCAGTCTGTGGTAAGAGTAAGTGGCAGTTTATGTCTTAAAGTGCTTAGTGTTAATAAGCTGGCAACAGATGGCATAAAAGTAAACTATTGTCCCATAATTCCAGAATCTAGTAAAGCAGGAATAGTTGAAGAAGCAAAAGGGAAATATCAGCAATGTAGAATTTTACCTTACAGAAAGATTTCCAACTTTATCCAAACTACAGTTACAAGTAGGTTGATCGGGTATAAATTAACTAAGTGCCCATTACAGAGGTTGTAATTTACTAATTGCCAAGCATACACATTATCAAAAGTTGTTTTAGTGTGGGCCTGACTCTGACAGCAAGACACTAACCTATGCTGCTAGTTTTATTATGAGAGGAGGGCTTTCTATACTGTGAGAGGGTGCAGCTTAGTGGACTACACTATGGCAAGGGTTCAGCAATCATGCAGTAGCATAGTTTAATGAATGAGGTGATAGTATAGTGACCATGCAGACCACAGAAAAAAATTTAAAGACAATAAGTTGTGTCTGTGGAGTACACTGTGCCCCACTGTGGCAGACTTTGCATCTCAATGTTGCCTAACCAAAAGGAGCACAATGACACACAAAACAGAGCAATTTAAACAAAGAACAACATTGCCAAACATCCAGTTGGCAACTGCCATTTGTATTCACTGGGTTGCATGGAACACCAAGAACACTGACCAATTAACTTCTCTTACAAAGCAGTCCAAACCACATACTGTTAAATACGGGAATGCACACATACACACACACACACACACACACACACACACACACACACACACACACACATCTATATATATATATATATATATATATATATATATATATATATATATATATATACACACACACATATATATATGTGTGTGTGTGTGTGTGTGTGTGTGTGTGTGTGTGTGTGTGTGTGTGTGTGTGTGTGTGTGTGTGTGTGTGTGTGTGTGTGTGTGTGTGCAGAAAATATAGTCATTTTTAACTAATACAGTCAGATCTGTAAGTGAATTACACTGTGGGGTATGCAAGAATGCCATTAAAGGTTCCGCATTTGCTGGAAATTCCCCTGAACAGAAACCTATATCACACTTCAATATGTGCGGTAGTGGCTAACATGCTGTAAAAGGTACCTGATTTATTTTTCAGCACAGCTGTAAACTCCTCTTGATGTCAGTATTGCTCAAATTTTAACTTTCTATCAGATTGCTTGATTTCTAATGACTTGTTAAAATCACTGGAAAGACGTTTTCTCTTTATTTCACATTGCAATTTTCTTTTCAGGTTGTGCAATTTAGGGCAGTGTACTGCAGCATGAGGAGTGACCAATCTTTTCATCATTTGCTTTTAGTTTTAATAAAGATGTATGTTAGTGACATGAGCAATTTAAATGAATTATCAATAGCAAAAGTAACAAATAAATGCAGCAAGTCACAGTGACATGTGACATGAACATTTTGCTGCTTATTGTGTGGTGTAAAATGTTATAGCTAATAATTTCTTGGGTTATTAACAATGACAGTGCTGGTAGAAAGGACAGGACAATGTGCAGTGACAGCAACATGTAAGCAGGGAAATTCTTAGAGGATCCACCAGTGGAGCCATAAAATTCAGCAATAACTGCAAAGGAGTTTAAATAGAAGAGCAAAGGCTGGACGGAAAATCAAAAGAAACAGTGTGGTGGTAAAGTAATAGAAATGTCTGTACTTATGATTCTATTGCATGAGATGTTATATGGTAAGAGACAGAGGAAACATTTTCTCCCTGTTTACAACTATGCCAAGACTGATAATGATGTGGACAAATCAAAAAATGTTAAAAGCAGTCAGAAAGTGGAAGCAGAAACCCATACAATTGTGCCTCGATTGCAATTAGTTTGGCAGATGGGAAAATAAAGCAAGAAGCAGAGGAGTCAAGGTGGTTTTGCAAAGGTAGATAGCTTATAGCCTTCTCCAAGGTGCTTGTTATGCTATATGTGAGAAAGGCAAGGGAATTATGCCGTTGGAGTGGTGCAATATGTAGGGAACAAGACAGGACCTCAGTTGACTGAAGAATCACCTGAGAGAACCAGAGGCTTTATAGAAGGGACACGGGTCTTCTGAATGTGAATGGACAGCTTATGCTGAAAGCTGGATTGTAATGATGATTCTGTTCAAATTATGTGGGTATGTGTTCAAGGAAGGGAGATGGGGAATGAGCAACATCTCCATGAGGCTACAGATGGAGGTATCAGGTAGGAAAGGGGAGTAAGGGAACACGGAGCTAGGAAGGCAGTATAGAATGAAGTGATTACTACAAAGTGCTGCGGTATAATGCCAGACAAATACCTAAATGTACTAATATAGTAACATCTTTGTCTTTGATGTCCAACTCTTTTTTTAAACTATTTGTAGTGTATTTGCTAATTTAGACACAGCTTAACTGGCCAATTTGTGTGTGTGTGTGTGTGTGTGTGTGTGTGTGTGTGTGTGTGTGTGTGTGTGTGTGTGTGTGTGTGTGTGTATGTGTGTGTGTGTTGAGGGGGCACATTTTAGAACAGTACTATACAAATTATCTAAGGAGAGAAGGTAATATTATTGCTGTCCTGGACATTTAATCACTGCAGCATTTGCTATAGGTTGTTTACCAGTTGGTTATTTTTTATTCCTTCCTTTATATTGCTTTGTGGTGCTGTGTGGACCATTGCTCTCTTTTTGGTTAAGCTTCACATCACATCACATAGGGATAGATCATAATGTATTCCATAGACACAATTCATATGAACTAAAATGTGACTGTAGTCTTAGTGTCCATTTCTTAACTTGGTGCTGCATGGATGCTCAATCAGTGCTTCAGCACTACCAGAGGGAAAATTACTGCATGTAGTTGCAAGCTTTATCTCCCAGCTAAGCTAAAGGCTGCTTTACTGTGCCAAGCAGCACACTGCTCACCTCCCAGAATCACATCCTCCCACACAATTAATTGACAATGTCAAGTAGGGTCTTATTAACATAATGAGGGAGCAAAGAGCAAACTTACACATATCCATTACTTTCTATACTTTGAAAACTCCTCTGCTAGGCCCAAAGTTAACCAAATACAGTTAAAATTCTCCAGTCACCCTAATACACACCAGCCCAACATCAAATCAACTTATTCTGAAATCATGGGTTCACAGACCACTTCTTTGAATCTCTGTTGCCAATCTATTAGCACTAGGTCCATTTAGCCTGTACTCTAACTGCTTCATGCTCATTGACAACTATTTACTTTTATTTTAACTGCAATCCACATGTGAGAGGTGCAAATACCTACTTAAGTAAGAGGCTAGTCTCTCTTCTATACCTACATATAGTACCCATAGGGTTATCAGTGCCCACATCCACCTTACACCTGTATAACACTAACCCAAAACAAGCATTTTTGTGGTGAGGTACTTAAGAAATCTCTAATCAAGCTTCAGAGGCCTCAGAGGTAAAAGTCTGACCCTCCAACTCCTCAGAAGCACAGTGTAACCTCACATGCTGTGAGGCACACAGATACTCCACTCACCAGGCTTAAGAAAGATACAGCAACTGCCTCTTCAGAGCCACAATATACTAGGTGCCTAGGAGTCAAGTGCCTTCACCCCAGATACACCTCTGACAGGTCTGCTCCTCAGATTGGTTTGAATGTTGTGAGACACAAACATTTCTGGATTATACAAAGAGAAACATCACTGCACTCTCAGCGTGTACATCCAAGACTGGTATAAAGCTAGTCTTAAACAGCATCATACACTCACTGAGAAAGATGTCTCAGTATAAACAAATGATTGACTTCAACAGCTGGCTCAGTTACTGGAGTCCTTCAAGGGGGATCCACTGTGTATCAGCCTGGACAGAGATGGTTGACTGTTCTACCTGCTTCCTCAGGAATGGTCTCCACCTTTCACCTCATGGCCTTTTTATATTGGTCAGGACTTTCCCTCCTCCATTACAGTAATTAGCAAATGTAAATTTGGTCTATTTGTCAATCTAGTCAAAACCAACCAGTAAGGTAAACAGGTGGTACTTATGAATGCTAGAAGACTAAATAAGAAACTGTTCTACTTAGAAGCTTTCCTAATTTTAAAAAATGTAGATATCTGTGTCATAATTGAAACATAGTTCCAGTGCAGTACTAAGACACCTCACCTACCAAGATTCATTGCTCATTATATGTTCAGATGCTCTACTGAGGGTACATATGTAACCAGTGATGAGTGTGCCCATATGCCTATTAATTTCTAGACTTATACATCTACACAATGACCATCAACTCTTTCACATCCTTGTAGCTCATTTCCACAGAGCTTGTACCAACAATGAAGACCAAAAAAATGGGGTTCGCAGCAACTAGATAACACAAATGGAAAAAATCAGCTTACGCCTCTTGCTATGTAGTCTTGGGAATCCGGTACAAAGTTCTAAAATAGTTGTAACCAAAGTACTGTAAAAATCACTGTAAAAATCACTTCCAAACCAATGAAAGCAGCAGCTCTCGTAAAAAAGATAAATCCACAGTTAGTTTATTATTAAAACACGACACAGTTAGTAAGTTAAGCGCTTTCACCTGTATACATAGCAGGCTTCATCAGTACTTTGGTTACAACTATTGAAGAAGTTTGTACCGGATTCCCAAGACTACATAGCGGGAGGCGTAGGCTGATTTTTTCCATTTCCACAGAGCTCACAAACACATACTTACCTTGTATCTAGTGCAATCCTAGCAAAGATAAATACTTTAAGTTGATTTTTTGCACTTTTATAAAATATTTAAGAGTACTTATGCTATTTTTTTAATTACTTATTGTATTTTTCTCCCTTTATCACAGTACAGGGCATTGATTTTTGTAGACCTTGCAGCTGGTTTCTCTGCATTATAGTCATTTTAAAAGGATATGTTTCTAGCTAGTTTGTTTAATTTTCCCATTTGAATTCCACTTGGGCTAACTGTAATGAGGCTTTACATTAAGAGGGTCTAGAATTGCTTTTCTAGTGGGAGTAGAAGGTGGCCTAGTCTGACTGAGCTGGGAATCACACAAGAAGGCTTAAAGTGTTCTTAATGCCTGTATAAATTTGCTGTGTTTGCACAGCGCTGCTCATCATGCAGAGGAGGTTAGCCATGCACTGTATAGTGGTAGCCACCTAGAAGGTAACATTTTCCTATAGTACTGCCTCTGAAACTGTACCCAGTAACTCAGTGATTGTAGAGAAAATACTTTGAACATTTATAAGCATAGAGTGAGAAATTTGCACATTGAAGAGCACTGTCCCTTAACTTTAGTATTATTTTGCTTGGTCTAATTTCTAGTGCCAAAAGCACCCTTAATTGCCCGCTTTTAACCCTTCATCCACAACACCCTTGAAGCTAACTTAATAAAGGACCTGACATCATGGATATGCACCTTCCCAGTTTCTTCAGAATCACTTTGGTGGGCATAGATATCTTGAGAAAATGTACCTATTGTCTCATTTTCAGTGACAACCATTTAATCCTTAAAGGCATATATACACAATGTCACTGATGCAAAGCACTCACTCTCAAACACACAGAATAAAAATCAGATTGTCAGAAACACAAATGCTATACTGACCACACATAGTACACACCTCTCTCATAAACCAACCTATTTTGAGCCACTTAAATGCAATCTTCCCAAATCCCAAAGACCACCCAGACAAACCACCTATGAAAATTATCCTCAGCAAACCCCAAAACACTCAACAAAAGCAACACTTCACACTACACATACAGCCACATTCAGTGAAGCCTCAACTAAAAAGCCCATAAGGCAAGCCAACACACCACCCAGGACTTTAGTCATAGGAGAATCGATTGTGCAATGTACCAATGCCTTACTCATTAGGCAGGACAAAAAAGAAAATAACAGTCAGTTCCTTATCAAGACACACACTCAAGTCATTGTACCATAGGTACCAGTAGTATGACTCAGTCATAGTCATGTAGGTTACCTGCCTAGACTATATGAGGGTAGACATCAGGTAGTTCTCAGACTATGAGCCACTGGCTGGTATGCACCTAGAAATGAGCAGCACTCTACCTTCACCAATTTTGATGTCACAATATGAGCAAAAGATGACTAACTTTAATAATTGGCTTAATTGTTGATGTTATTTTAAAGGGATGCAATATTTTTCAACATGAGATGATATGGTAACAAACCACAATGCTTTGCCAAGGATGGTATGTGCCTGTCCCCTCTAGGCTTTTGAATATTGGATAAAACATGTTCCTCGCATAGAGCCTTTTTAGGCAATGCCAAATTAACAAAACTGCCATCACAGCAAAATTAGCTCATGTGAATCTAAAGGTGCTGCTGTTCAATGCCAGGAGTTTAAACAAGAAGATCCACTCCCTCCAAGCTGTCTTCACCCTGGAGAATGCAGACATATGTGCAGTAACAAGACATGATATAACTCATTCACCCCAATGAAGATCAGGAACTTTGCATTGTAACGTCCAATAGGTGGAGCCTAAGCCTTTTTTTAAATATGTTTTTATTATAAATACTGTTAAATATATAATGAATATTTTTAAAGAATGAACCATTTTAAATTATGTAAAATAAAATTGATCATACAAAAAAATAAACAAATTATAACTATATACAAAGTTGTTCACCATACATTTTAAAATGACAATTAAAATAATTTACACATATGATATTTACTTAAATATTAAACTATTTTTGTAACAAGTCATGAACTTTGTTCCAACTGTTATATACTGAAGTATTCCTAGAACCTCTAAATCTGATGGTCTGTTTTTCCAAACAACAAACTTCATTAAGAAGACTTTTAAATTCTTGTAATGTTGGAGAGGATTTTGATTTCCATTTCCTTGTAATTATCTTTCTAGCTATAGCTAGTATAGACCAAATTAAGGGATAGCTAGATACCTTTATATAGGCTGGTACTGGTGTGTTGAATAATATCAAAGATTTAGATAAAGTGAAATTATCTGTGAACATTGTCTGCATAAAAGTCAGTATATCTTACCAAAATGTTTTTAATTCAGTACAATCAAAGAACATACAAGACCAATCAGCATTTAATTGTTTATTACATCTCTAACAAATTACACTTTTTTAACAGTCTTGCTCATTATAAGTGGAGTAATAAAAGATCTATTCACATATTTCCAAGCAAATAATTTCCATTTGAGTGAAGATGTAGTTAAACTTGATGATTTTAATATATTAGTTTTATCTTTATTTGTAGGAAGTTGGTTGTTAATGGTATAAAAGAAGTTCCAACAACTATCAGGGAAAACATCTAAGTCAGATTTTATAGCCTTGTATATATGTGATAATTTATTAGTAATTGGAGAGATATTCTGAATTGATAAAATCACATATTGTATTAAATTAGGAATTACTTTCTTTGTTGTAGAGGACATTAATTCAATATTATGTAATATAAATTTCCTTCCTTCTTGTAGTTCTAACCAATAAAGAAATTTAAATTCAAATTCATTATTGAGTGCATTAATAGATTTCACATTGTTGTTTGCCATCACTTGATACCAAAAATTTAAGTTTTTCTGTTGAAAAAATATAATTTTTATAGAATCTGTAGTAAAAATAATGCCTTGTGTATGAGCTATGGGGAAAAGTAGAAATAACCAATCTTTATATATGTTATATTTAAGTATAAAATTTCTAAAATATTTTCGTAGAATTGTTAAATAATTACTTGTAAATTTGTAAGAAGGGAGAACAGAGAACCGATCTTTAAAAATCCTAATGGAGGGGTTATTTATAAATTACAATTTTTGAGTAATATTATTTTTTAATGTATCTAAAATTAATGTTTCAATTA
Source organism: Protopterus annectens (assembly GCF_019279795.1). Classification (NCBI taxonomy): domain Eukaryota; kingdom Metazoa; phylum Chordata; order Ceratodontiformes; family Protopteridae; genus Protopterus; species Protopterus annectens. The sequence goes on from NC_056745.1 coordinate 573,199,468, forward strand.
TTTTTTTTTTCTATTTAGCTTGATATTTAACATCAATTTGAAAAGATATTACCTTAACCATGGAAGAGATTGAATACAATTCTAAATTTGGCATAGCTATGCCTCCATTGTTGCAATTTTTTATATGGTAAGTTCATGCAATTCTGGTTTTATTTGGAAACCATAAGAATTTATGAAACATTACATTTTTTTATTATTATCAAATTTGGGGGAAGTAAAGAAATGGATTGAATAATGTAAAGTATTTTATGGAGTAAAATCATTTTACTAATAGTGAGTTTTTCATCCATGGAAAAGGGCATTTTGTTGCAACGGTTTATCAATTTTTCCATTGTTGTAAGACATTTATTATAATTAGTTTGTATGATATCTAATATTTTTAGCAATTAAAATACCTAAATATAGAAATTGATCAGATTGTGCTAAGTATTTTTTATAATCATGTAAATTAAATTGTTTTGCTCCAATTAAAAGAATTTGTGTCTTATTATTGTTAAAAGTTAGACCTGATTTTTTTGGAAGATGTTCATATTTTTGAAGAGAGCTTGAATAGATGAAATTTCATCTGCAAGGGAAAGGAAAACATCATCGGCAAACATCTGTATTTTAGTGGATAATTTGGAATTTAGTTTATAACATACTATATCATTATCCCATCTAATTAAATTTGCCCACGGTTCCATAATTAATGTAAATAATAAAGGAGATAAAGGGCATCCTTGTTTAGTACCCTTAATTATTGGTATGTTTTGAGAAATACTAGTGCCAATTGTAATGTATGCTTGGCTACCTATATATAACTGTGATATGAGATTTATAAATTTATGAGAGAAATTCAGTTCTTCTAAAAGAATAAATAAGTAGTCCCAATTAATTGAATTGAACACACAGTTAATATCTAAACTAACCAGTGTCAGGTTCTTATTCAAATTTTTAACCGATTCAATCAAAATGAATGTTCTTTTTATGTTATCATAGAAATTCTTATTTATTATAAATCCTGTTTGATCTTCATCTATCAAATTTGGTAAAAAAACATTTTAACCTGTCTGCAGATATGGACATGAACATTTTGTAATCTACATTAAGTAAAGAAATGGGTCTATATGAGAAACATTTGGTTGGGTCTTTATTAGATTTCAATACGGGAGAAATAAAAGTATATTTCCATGAGGGAGAGATGTTATTAAAATTTTGTGAAGAATGAAAAACTCCATGAAGTAATGTTAATACTTTATTAAAAAAGAACCAGTTGCATAAACGGAACACTAGCGGATGGCGTTACTGTGGATCCAAGTAATTCAGTACAAGCTGTTCACTTCCATTAGTACCAATAGCTCCAAAAACCCAATTTTACAAAATGTAGCAGTAAGCAGCAGTCAATTATAAAATATATCTTGATAAAAGTTCCTTATAAGTAAATGAAGCGACAGTCTGAAGACCATAAAAGAAGATTTTAATCACAGAGTTAGCGCTTTCACCCGTAGGCTTTTTCAAACTCATAAAGGTGTCCTTTTACTCATACATCTTATAGGAATAAATGCATTCTCATAGGTCAGACAATAAGACAATTAATGCTAATTAATAACAATCTTAAAAGCATAGTATCCTTATAATAGTAATATATACTTAAAAACACATATAGATAAATATAATAATTAAAATCAATTTTCTATAGATTTATTTAAGACAAATACTATATAACAAACTATAACATAACATAAAATGATGTTATTAGTATAATATTAAAATTAATATGAAAAATGAACCACTATTGATATATAAATTCATCAGAAAAATATTATATTGAATAATATAATGTTCATGTCTTATATTAAAACATGACTATCTATTATAACATATACTACATAACTATCAGAAATAGTATAAAAATTAATGCTATTGTGAATATTAAACTACTATTGATGAATATTAAAAATCATCTATAAAATTCTATGCTAAATAGCGTGATATTCATATTATATACTAAAGTATGTTCATCTATCATGTTTGATTACTTATTCTTTTTAATCTTCTTTTTTTCAGAATAGGTTTTATTTGAATTTTGTCATTCAATCCAGGTAGTCTCTCCGCCCTTAGACGAATGATCCATCTAAGCTCACATTCTAAAATAAAATTATCATAGTCCCCTCCCCTGTCACTGGGATAGACTAGCTGTATAACCCGAAACCTAAAACTATGGTTTCTCCCTTGTGTATGTACATGTTTGGCTAGTGCATTATGCTCCGAACACTTATTAATATGATAGACGTGTTCCCTAACTCTCTCTCTAAGTTGTCTACTAGTTTTTCCTACGTAAAAAGAGGTACAGCCTATGCACGTAGCTAAATAAACCAGGCCTGTACTTAAACAGTTTGTTCCAGTATTAAACCTATATACTCTGTGTGTTATGGGATGCTCAAATACTGTACTCTCATCTATATAAATACATTGATTGCATTTCTTACAAGAAGTAGTATTAGCTCCCAGATCGCTAGGAGTAGGCTGATAACCACCAAGTGAGGGATAACATAAAATTCTCTTAAGGTTAGACTTATTACGAAATGTAAATGTGGGTTGTCCCCCTACCAATTTACCTATACCTTCATCCAGGAGAAGTGTCTCCCAATGTTTCATAACGCTGTCTCTTAGTATTTCAAAATCCTTAGTATAATATGTTAAAAATTTGATATCCAGATTGCCACTCCTAGTGCTTAGGACACTAGGTCCAGTGCACTCAGAAAAATATGGCTGTGCTGTAGAATCCCTTAAAGCATATACATTCTGTAATGTTTGATCAAATGCTTTTACATCATAACCCCTCTGATTAAGGTTATTTCTAAGGAGCTCAGATTCTAATTGAAATCCTTCCAACATTGGATTCAGCCTAGATGCTCTCATAATCTGGCCTTTTACGACATTGTTGAAGACATACCTAAGATGCATACTGTTTCTGTGTAGAAGTGTATTTTTATAGCAGGCTTTCCTATGTATAGATGTATTTAACAAGCCACTGGTAAGTCTCTCTATATGTACATCTAAGAACGAGATACTATCATATGAGAAAGTAAATGTAAATTTTAGAAAATACGTAAGGTCATTAACCTGCATAAAAAATTCTTCTAGTTCTTTTTGGCTACCCCGCCAGATAAAAAAGAGGTCGTCCACAAATCTTCTGTAGAAGCCTACATGCTTCTTAAAGCCCTCCATAGTAAACATAAAGTCCTCCTCCCAGTCCGCCATGACCAGGTTGGTGTAGCTATTGGCACAAGCTGTGCCCATAGCTACACCTTCCTTCTGTATGTATAAATCATCTCCAAACATAAAGATGTTATTTACAAGTACCGTTTCAAGGAACAATGCTAATAATTCTGTTCTTTCACTACTTATGTTCGTATTCTTCTGCATATATCTAAGGACTTTACTCATACCTATGCCGTTAGGTATAACCGTAAATAAACTAATTACATCCATAGTAACAAGAAGAAAATGTTCATTATCATTTAACATCTTTGTATAAATATATAAATCTATTAGAAATTGCTTACTATCTATAAGGATATATTCTTTTCCCCGAACTAAAGGTCCTAGATAGTGTTCTAAATATAATGCTAGTGCCTCAGTAGCCCACTCTTGACCTGAAACTATAGGTCTCATTGGTGGATTAACCATTGTCTTATGAATTTTAGGCAGCCCATATAATATGGGAATAAGTGGATTCTCTATTTTTAGATATTTATACAACTGAAAATCTATATCTCCACTTGTTAGCAAATCATCTAACATAGCATATACACTGATTACTTTATTTTTAACTTCAGTCATATCGATACTTGCATAAAATCTTTCTTCACCTAACATTCCTTTTACATTATTCACATAGTCTACCTGATTCATCAAGACAATTGGACCTCCTTTGTCAGCTGGTCGCACGATTATATTATTATCCTGTTTCAAAAAAGTCATAGCTTTACGCTGTGCTGTAGTTAAGTTATCTTTATAATATCTCTTAACCTTACTATTTGAATTGCTATAATGTTGATGGATGTCATTTTCAACTAGTTTGGAGAAGGTATCCAGTAACGGATGTAGTGTTGGTATATATAAACTGAGAGGACAAAACTGTGCCAATGAATGGCCTACATTGTACTGATCATTAAATTCTAATTTTAACTGTACATTGCGGACTAATCTTTTTATATCTATAATTAAATCAGTAACATCACATTTGCTAACAAGTGGAGATATAGATTTTCAGTTGTATAAATATCTAAAAATAGAGAATCCACTTATTCCCATATTATATGGGCTGCCTAAAATTCATAAGACAATGGTTAGTCCACCAATGAGACCTATAGTTTCAGGTCAAGGGTGGGTTACTGAGGCACTAGCATTATATTTAGAACACTATCTAGGACCTTTAGTTCGGGGAAAAGAATATATCCTTATAGATAGTAAACAATTTCTAATAGATTTATATACTTATACAAAGATGTTAAATGATAATGAACATTTTCTTCTTGTTACTATGGATGTAATTAGTTTATTTACGGTTATACCTAACGACATAGGTATGAGTAAAGTCCTTAGATATATGCAGAAGAATACGAACATGAGTATTGAAAGAACAGAATTATTAGCATCGTTCCTTGAAATGGTACTTGTAAATAACATCTTTATGTTTGGAGATGATTTATACATACAGAAGGAAGGCGTAGCTATGGGCACAGCTTGTGCCAATAGCTACGCCAACCTGGTCATGGCGGACTGGGAGGAGGACTTTATGTTTACTATGGAGGGCTTTAAGAAGCATGTAGGCTTCTACAGAAGATTTGTGGACGACCTCTTTTTTATCTGGCGGGGTAGCCAAAAAGAACTAGAAGAATTTTTTATGCAGGTTAATGACCTTATGTATTTTCTAAAATTTACATTTACTTTCTCATATGATAGTATCTCCTTCTTAGATGTACATAGAGAGAGACTTACCAGTGGCTTGTTAAATACATCTATACATAGGAAAGCCTGCTATAAAAATACACTTCTACACAGAAACAGTATGCACCCTAGGTATGTCTTCAACAATGTCGTAAAAGGCCAGATTATGAGAGCATCTAGGCTGAATCCAACATTGGAAGGATTTCAATTAGAATCTGAGCTCCTTAGAAATAACCTTAATCAGAGGGGTTATGATGTAAAAGCATTTGATCAAACATTACAGAATGTATATGCTTTAAGGGATTCTACAGCACAGCCATATTTTTCTGAGTGCACTGGACCTAGTGTCCTAAGCACTAGGAGTGGCAATCTGGATATCAATTTTTTAACATATTATACTAAGGATTTTGAAATACTAAGAGATAGTGTTATGAAACATTGGGAGACACTTCTCCTGGATGAAGGTATAGGTAAATTGGTAGGGGGACAACCCGCATTTACATTTCGTAATAAGTCTAACCTTAAGAGAATTTTATGTTATCCCTCACTTGGTGGTTATCAGCCTACTCCTAGGGATCTGGGAGCTAATACTACTTCTTGTAAGAAATGCAATCAATGTATTTATATAGATGAGAGTACAGTATTTGAGCATCCCATAACACACAGAGTATATAGGTTTAATACTGGAACAAACTGTTTAAGTACAGGCCTGGTTTATTTAGCTACGTGCGTAGGCTGTACCTCTTTTTACGTAGGAAAAACTAGTAGACAACTTAGAGAGAGAGTTATGGAACACGTCTATCATATTAATAAGTGTTCGGAGCATAATGCACTAGCCAAACATGTACATACACAAGGGAGGAACTATAGTTTTAGGTTTCGGGTTATACAGCTAGTCTATCCCAGTGACAGGGGAGGGGACTATGATAATTTTATTTTAGAATGTGAGCTTAGATGGATCATTCATCTAAGGGCAGAGAGACTACCTGGATTGAATGACAAAATTCAAATAAAACCTATACTGAAAAAAAGAAGATTAAAAAGAATAAGTAATCAAACATGATAGATAAACATAATTTAGTATATAATATGAATATCAAGCTATTTAGCATATAGATATATAGCTTATAGATGATTTTTAATATTCATCAATAGTAGTTTAATATTCACAATAGTATTAATTTTTTATACTATTTCTGATAGTTATGTAGTATATGTTATAATAGATAGTCATGTTTTAATATAAGACATGAACATTATATTATTCAATATAATATTTTTCTGATGAATTTATATATCAGTAGTGGTTCATTTTTCATATTAATTTTAATATTATACTAATAACATCATTTTATGTTATGTTATAGTTTGTTATATAGTATTTGTCTTAAATAAATCTATAGAAAAGTGATTTTAATTATTATATTTATCTATATGTGTTTTAAGTATATATTACTATTATAAGGATACTATGCTTTTAAGATTGTTATTAATTAGCATTAATTGTCTTATTGTCTGACCTATGAGAATGCATTTATTCCTATAAGATGTATGACTAAAAGGACACCTTTGTGAGTTTGAAAAAGCCTACGGGTGAAAGCGCTAACTCTGTGATTAAAATCTTCTTTTATGGTCTTCAGACTGTCACTTCATTTACTTATAAGGAACTTTTATCAAGATATATTTTATAATTGACTGCTGCTTACTGCTACATTTTGTAAAATTGGGTTTTTTGGAGCTATTGGTACTAATGAAAGTGAACAGCTTGTACTGAATTACTTGGATCCACAGTAACGCCATCCGCTAGTGTTCCGTTTATGCAACTGGTTCTTTTTTCATATTTTCTTCTTATTTGTTGCATTAGGAACAATACCTGTTTGTTGATCGTGTTTTTGATTTTTACCTAATACTTTATTAGGTAATATTTTATATATTTCTGGTATAATGCCATGATTACCTGGGGCTTTATTTTGTTTTCATTTATTAATTTGTGTCTGAATGTCTTTAAAAGATATAGGTTTGTCTATATAATGTTTTTGATCTATAGATAATTTTTGTTAGTATATTTATTAATAAAGGCTTTAATATCTTCCTTTGAAGGCTTTAATATCTTCCTTTGGATCAATTGTATTGGAATTTAAATTGTTATTAAAAATTCCCTACATTCAGATAGAATGTTTTGTAAATTTGAGAAAATCTTTTTTTTTGGGGGGGGGGGATATATTTCATTAATATGGTTAATTTTATTTAATCTTTTTGTTTTATTTGATAACAGCTTTAAATATTTAGGGTTTGTTGAGAAGTTTATTAGCTTAAACTTTTCTGAAATAATTTTCATTTTATGATTTAATATTTCCAAATATTTGCTAATTAAAGAATGTATTTCTTTTTGTTTATCAGTCATGTATTTATCTTTTTTATGGTTAAGCTTTACATTATCTAACTTAAGTTGTATATTACAAAGTTCTTTGTCCCATAAGTTCCTTTATTTTGATACCAACTTATAATTCTTCCATATAAATATGCTTTTAAAGCATCCCAAATATATATTTCAGATATATTATTGGTACTATTTAGCTCTATAAAGTTTTGGGTTTCTAATGATATAAACTGTTTAAATTCTTCTAGTTTTGTAATGTAAGCAGGTATTCTTTTGATTTGAGTACAATAAATATTATTAATGAGTAATTCAAAATTTATAGAATTATGGTCAGAAAGAGGACATGTTATTACTTTTGTTTTGATTAGGGAATCTGTTAAATCTTTAGAGATTAAAATTCTATCTATTCTAGAATGAGAATTATGCCTCTGAGAATAAAAAAGTGTAAAACAACGAATTTGCGTCAGCAACATTTTCAATGTCTTTTAGTAAGAATAAGTCAATAAAGTCTTTTAACTTTTTGGCCGAAGCTGAAGTTTTCCTTTTACCTTTATTAGTAGTGTCATTAGAATCTAGAATGCAGTTAAAGTGTCCTGCTAGAATTATGTTTCCTCTTGAAAAATGAACAATCTGGTCTAGATGTTTTCTAACTACATTAATTCCGATACCTGGAATCCAGTAGATATGACTAAAGTATACACTTTTTATTTAATTCTATAATTATAGCACAGAACATCCCTTTATTATCCTTGTAAGCATCAATTATTATAGACATGGGTAATGTATTATTCCATATGATAGCTACTCCTCTTTTTTTTTAGAATATTCTGAGCTTACCAAAACAGAGTAAGCTTTATTATTAAGTTTAGCTATGTCTTCAGAAATTAAGTGGGTTTCTTGTAAAAAATTAGTTGTGATTTATGAAGTTTAAGATATTTAAATAAGTTACCTCTCTTACCAGGATTATTCAAGCCATTGATGTTGATTGAAATACCTTTTATTACTGTCATCTTATAAGTAAGTTAAATGTGTAAGGAATTAACCATCAAGTTATATAATTGTAATATCTAAAAGGAATATTGTATGATATTTCCCAGTTGGATGGAACAGAATTGCTATTCAGATATTTTTGGATGTACTTTCTTTTCAAATTAATGGTGAACGCTAACAAAACAATTAAATCATTTTGTTATAACTAAACAATAAAACAATATAAACAACCCAGACCCTTCTGGAGTAAAAAAACTCCCAATTTAGGTGGCATACTATCACCTAAATTAACCTTCAAACCTGTAGCCACATCAAATCAGCTTCTGGCTAAATAAGAATGATGTTAATCTTCAAATAAGAAATTTATATCTTCCTTTCTCTGTTTCATAAGAAGAAAAAAAGAATGACTACTAACACTTCTATTATATTTGAAATACTCTAATTACCAATGAAAGAAAGTCTTTAGAATTTAACTAATAGTTCATTAATCACAAAACAATTGCATTTTTAAACAATTAAATATAAATGAGCATTCTAATGTTCTAGAAATATATGTAACTTTTTATCATTCTTTGCATCATACTTATTCTATTTCTATTTCCTTATGAATATATCAATTTACCAAAGTATATAGCATTACACTACTTTGCAATTCTTATTATTGGAAACACAGTAAGGCACTGTCCGGTTCGATTCTCAGCTAGAGTGTCTTCTGCGTGGAGACATGCGTGCATGGGCGTACCTTTGTTGAAGGTGGTGCATTAGGGCTGGTAACTCAGCATGTAAAAATAAACTACCAATCATTAGCGGAGCGGAGTTCCGCTGTGGCGACCCCTAACTGGGAAAAGCCAAAAGACACAACAACAAACATTTAGCAAGCATAAAAGAAAAGATATTATTAATAATATGTGTAATTGTCAAATATGTTCTAAACATTAAGTTTGCAATAATAACAATTGACTGAAGTAAAATGCAAAGCATTCCATCTGAAATAATCTTTAAAATAGAAGTAATTACATACCATAAGGTAAATTATGTATCTTTAAACCTATAGTCTCCAGCATCCTAGAAATTCCAGCTGTAGCACCATCATTCATTACGACTTTGACCTGTTGTTTCAAAAATCCGCATTCAAAGATGGTAGATAAATGAATACTTCATCAGCAAATAAGCACATTCATAATTTATTGTAGGTATTCAGTCATATTTCCAAATATTAATAAGAAGGATGTTAAATAAACTTCAACATTTACTGTTGTCATGAATTATCCCAAAAGTTAATGTCTATCAATCAAGAGAGACAACATTTACCTAAAATAATCTGTAGAGATTTGACTGTTTTTTAGTTGAAAGCAAAATAAATAGCAAAAGAGATAAACAATAAACGTGTTTATAGTCTGAAGCTATGAGGATGTAACCAGCCTTTACCCTTTCCATGAATCTAATTAGAACAGGAATGCACTTCACAAAGAGAAAGAATTACTGTATACAAACAGTCTTTGAAAGAGTTCCACAAGCAACCTTAAAATAACATTTTTATAGTATAAATTTGTTATACATACCAAAATTGCTTTAATTTCCACACTACACAGGAATTATAAGCTATATTTCTTTACCAGATTGAACCATCAGTTATAATTAGCGTTTCAACATTCTAAAGTGGCGTGAATTCTGAAGAACCAGTTGAACTGTCATACTAACTCATCACTTAAAGTGTCATGGTTACTGCACATGCACAAATAATGGAAATATATGATGGTCAAGTTCTCAAGCTGATTTTTTAAGAAAAACTGTATTGCGAGTTCTAGCAGAAATCTTTAGGAGAGATTTAAACAACTTTTACTTTTGTATTCAATGTATTTAGCACGAGAGTCTGTCTGTGTCTTAAAGCTTCACTTGTGATGGTTTCAAATAAATGGAAAGTGAAGCCGGTTTGAAGCACATATGAAAGGTTCACATATAACCATCAGCCCCACACACCTCAAATAGCCCTACTGAAATATCACCAACAACACAAAACAACCAGCAGCCCATTCCAAGCAAGCAAAACATTTCAACAAAACAGATTTCCCATATTTAAAATCTTTAAACCTTTCAGACCTTTGCAAACATATATCAAATCTCACCCATTTCAACCACAACAAATGGAGTGCCCATCTCACGTCCCAGCCACATAAGCACACATGGAAATCTAGAAAAGAAAAAACAGCCACACGATAGAGACAGAGTCTCAAAAAAAAAAAAAAAACAAAGCCCAAGTCACCTCTTCTCTTGAACCCCAATCTGCTTAGTAAGAGCCATACTGATTCATGACCGAAGCACAAAAGTCCACAATCACGAAACACACCATTCTACAAGGATAGTAACCCTATCAAATTCCCGGCATAAAGTATGCCGTGAAGTTCAACAGAACATTTGCAATCAATTAAACAAGAACTGCAAACAACTAAATAAACAAATGCCTTCACCCAATTCAGCTACTGAACATCTACAACCATTAATTCCCAACAATCCAAGGCAGCCATAATAAAACATTTAGTATTTCCGGGCGAGCTTCTATATAATCAAAGAGACAATTAAAGCACAACGCTGCCATAATCTTCCTGTTCAACAAGTAATCAGTAGGAAACTATATCACTTGTCAAATCATATCAAGTGTTATATTACTCAAACAACAGAATGTCCAACAGGAAACATAACTAGAAATAAGCTTTAATCCATAGTTAAAAGTAAAAGTATTTTACTATAATGTACTGGAACCATGACAAATATATCACTAAGTAATAAAATAAAAACCAATAAAGCAAGATATTAATAAGGTCACCTGGGAATCCGGTTTCTTTTCCTCGACTTATAGGGTCATATTAACTGGAAAATTGAAAAGTCAGTAAAGGTTTTTCTAGAGTAGAATATTTTGGCTATTACTTGTTGAATGGTTTGTTGTTGTTAATCATTTTTTCAGCTTCTTTTTAGGATCAAAAGTTTTCTGCATTTATTTTAATTTGCCTATTTCATGTCTTCAAGTTTTTCTAGTATTTTGTTGTTTTTAATGAAAGTAATGGCAGAATCCAGGTCTTCAAATATTTTGTAGTCATTTTGATGAAATATTTTTAGTCTTGCAGGGAATAGCAAGTGGGTTTTTATTTGATTTTTCTTAAGCTCTTTATTAGGGGCAGAAAGATTTTCCTTTTTGAAATCACATCAGGGGAATAATCATTATCAAAATGAATGACTTTGTCTTTTATTTTAATAGGTGATTTTGGCCAGGCTGTCATTAATACCATTTCCTTGTCATGAGACGAGATAAATTTTATGACAGACTTAGTGAAATTACTTTTGTTATTTTTAGATGTTACCAAGGATCTATGTGCTGTTTTGATACCAAATGAAAAAGCTTCTGGGAGTTCCAAAATTTCAGGTATCCATGAAGAGAGGAATTTCACCATATCAGATCCTTCTATGTTGTCTGTTAAGCCAAATATTCTTATGTTGTTTCTTCATGATCTGTTTTCAAGATCATCCAGTTTTGATTGAAGGAGAGTGTTCTGCTTTAATAGAAATTCAATGTTATATTAATTTTCTTGAGTTCTGCTATCTATGTCATTCAAAGCTGTTTCTATTCCAGATATCTTCTTTTTCTGTTGAGTAAGGTCATCATGTATAAGATCCATTTGTTGAGTACATTTCTCCTTAAAGTTGTCTAATTTCATATCCATTTTATCTAGTTTTGTTGAAAGTTCTTGTAAGTTGGTTATTAAGGATTGAAGTTCTTTTTTAAAAGTTGATTCTTGATGAGAAGATTTGTTGACGCTTATGTTGTTCTGATGATAAAGATTCCTTAACAGTATCTGACAGGAAAATTTAATATTTATAAAAAAAAATTATATATTATCCTAATATATAGTTTAAAAAAATTGTTGAAGACAAAAAATTCAAAATTAGGATAGATATATTAAAATCCTGTCAAAAAAAAGGTCTGAAAGACAGAGCTGATAAAAAATGTTGCTACACAGTGGACATATTGGCCATGCCCCCAAATCCTAAGCCTATTGACAGAATCAAATTATGTCCTCACATTCCAAACAAATGTTCATATCACTGGAACTATACTGGTTATGAAAGCAGTATAAATGGCAAACTCTTCAGCACAAACTGTTTTTATAGTGGTAGTATTCTTTAGGTTCTAGGTCTTAAAGTGAATTTTATAAGTCACAGTAAATACAATAATGATAAGATTTGTAATATTCTGTAACTCACTTACAATATCTCAGCAACTACTTAAGTTGCACGCACACTATCAGCAGCATTTTATTCATCTAACTGAGAGTTTTCATATGAGGCTAAGGAGTTCTGTCTGTGTTACTTAGTTGTAGAGATATTTAGAAAATGTGTGATAATTATATCTATATAAATTAATATCATAAATACAACTGTTGGTATCTATTTACCTGCACTATACAGAGGTCAAATATTAATACAGATGAGTTTGCCATTGTGTAAGCTTTAAGATGAAATATTTCAAAACCTTGTACACAGCATGAGTTTTGAATTATTGATGCAAATATGAACAAACAATATTTGATGCCTACAGGCATTAGTAGGAGTTAACTGCAGATGCACCTAGAGGCATCACTCAGATGGCAGTGCAAGGCTTCAGTGCCTTCCACACATTAAGACCAGCAACTGCACAGACAGAGATTAAAGTTGGAGGAGTCTTGTTCTACATCAATAACAAGCGGTTCTATATAACTACACTGAAAGATCAGAACAACGAGTATATGTACATCGACACATTTACGTCGATGTACATACAGAGCGAAACACCTAAACAGCGAAAAGCGGAATGCCGAACGTGTTTCATAATTAGCAGCACGATGGTGGGGGTAAGGAAATATATCCTTTTCCCCACTGAAGTGCGGTCTCGGAGTTGGTATATTTAAGTAGGGGGTGTGGGGGGGGGAAAGCCCCCCACATGGGGGGGTGCAGGGGGCTTGTCCCCCTGCAAAAGCTAATTAATGTAATATTTTAGTTTAGATTTTACTTACCTGTGTGGTGCATTATGATGATGAAACACGTTCGGCGTTCCGGTTTTTGCTGTTTAGGTGTTTCGCTCAGTATGTACATTGATGTCAATGTGTCGATGTACATACATTCGCTGTTCTGATCTTTTGGTGTAGTCACATAGACCCATAGCAAGCATACTGCTAGGCTGGTTAAACAGGATGATGTGCTAGAGATTCTCCATGTCCAGATTACTGTAAACAAAGTCTGATACCATATGCTAGCAAGCTATAGACCACCTTCCATGTCCCTGGAAACCCGTAGCTCATACTTAAACCTACTGGAGATAATAACTGTTCAATGAAATACCATACTTATGAGAACTTTAATTACACCACTATAGACTGTGAATCCTATACAACTACAAATTTGCAGGCACAGAGATTCCTGGACTTTGTAAACACAAAGACCTTAAATCATATAGTGTATATGCTTACTGGAAGTATGAATAAATTGGGTTGGGAGAGTGGTCAAATGGTTAAGGTACTTGCCTTACAAGCACAAGGTGCAGGGTTTGAGTCTCTCAAGGGATAATTGGCTAGGCTTAAAATGGCTTGTAAGAGCAGTTAGCTTAGTACTAACCTATGAACCTGATACACACAAATATGGGAAAATGCTACACCACACCCAGTGTTTTATCCTCACTGGTAAGGTCAGATCACAAAGCAGTCTGCTGCGAAATAAAAATCAATTCTGCAACCCCAGTAAAGCCTGTATGAGTTAGGAACTATTCCAAGGTAAACTACCTTTAATTATTAAGTGATAACTTCACAAAATCCCAAGCCCTCCTGCAGCCTATGTGGAATTGTTCACTAAAACTCTGTACAACCATGTCAATGGTAGCACAGTGCTCTATCTACCAGATGTAAGCCCAAAACAAACTCTAAAAACAAGAAATCCTGGTGGAATCCAAAATTAAACAGGTTGTACAACAATAGAAAAAAGTCATACAGGGGGATTCAATAAAGCCTACATGATAATTTTTGACTGTGTGCACATCGCATAGCCACACAGAGTTTAGATTCAGTATACAGCATGTAGTGGTACGCACTCACCCACTAACATGGAAACTTCTGTGCCATGCAAATTATAGCATAAATAGTTGAACTGTATGCTAATGAAGCAAATCAACATGGTGGAGTTGTTCAACAAGCTGTAAAGCATCCGTGTAGACTCCGTGCTCATGTTGAGCCTGTATTCAAAATATTTCTGAATATAGTCATGGAATGGAGTCTACATGTAAACAAGAGTAAGTAAAAGTCCATAGATTTTCACAGAATAGACTATAACATAACCCCACACACATTATGACATTATCAGACAAGCTAAATGCTAGAAAATTAGATTATATTAGATAGCAACAATTCCTTTTTAGGTACCATGACATAAATGCAGCTTTGTACCCCCACCCCAAATGAAGAATGTACTCATAACTAAAGAAGAGAGCTAAAAGTGTAAACTATGAAACATAGTATTCAAAACCTGCATTCCTCTGTGCAGATACATACCTCAGTAATACCCTCTTTTGAGTGTACAACATTGGGCTTCTCTTCAATTTCCCTGTCTACACAGTTATTAATCATGTAGATTCAGGGCTCTTAGCACAGTGAAGATGCAAATGAGGTCAAAAATCATTAGACTTGCTGAATTTGAAAATCTTAAAACCATGTAGTGATGTTCACTATGTGTGGGCACTTCCACAGTGTTCGTGTTAAATGCATGTTCTGATGATATGAGGTCTTGCCATCTGTGCCAGGGAGAATGGTGCAGTGCATGTGTGGCATATGGCAGAATAGTTGGCTGGAGTTTTGCAAATGGTTTTGTGTCATTTGACTATCACATTGACTTTTACAGATGCTTGTGTCAAAAATATATCAACAGTGTTATTATAACTGATTAAATTTATATGTTTAAGTAAAGAATTCTTGGTGGGAAGAATAGAAGTTTTTGAAATTGCTCTATATTTTTAAATACTGCAACAGATCTTAGCACTGCTCTGAATGTGTATTTTACCAGAGTCAGGAGATTAAATGTGATGTCATTCTATAACCAGCACCGAGAGGATGGAACTCTCACAGCAACTTGTTTCATTTTCTTTGGAACATGATATAAAGAACTATGACAGTTATCACAGTCAGTTCAGTTGAGTTAGTTCAGTTGAGTTGAGTTCAATGTTAGAAGCTCATCACCTTTCCTTGTGCAAGTGAGCATCTCAGCATCTACTCTTGCCTTGCTGTATTAATTATCTACGGAACAGTTATTCTTTAGACAATCAGGAAATACAGTAATATTAGTTAAGTATTGTTTTGCTTTATCTGATTAAATCTGTCCAACTGTGTTAGTTTTATTTCTCCTGTGACTGAAACTGGTGTTTATTGGAATTAGATATTTAGTATTCTCATGTTTTCTATTTCATTATTTATTATTAAATTGTCTTTTAGAGAATATTTTTAACATCTTGAGAGTACTTATGCTTATTTTAATGACACCTTGGCCAGTCCGAAAAGCCTGGCTGCTTTGGTTACACTCTACCATTTATATTAATATTGATTTTAGTCAGTATAATTGGATACCCTTGTAAGAGCCTGAGAGGAGTTTGTTAAAATATATCATCTATGTCTGCTTTAAATTAAATTTTTTTTTAATTTTTCTACTTGTTTGTGCAATGCAGCACTTAGCACAACCAAGGGAAATGGAGGAAGGAAGGAATGTCAAGATTCTCGATGAATATCATGTAACTATTCCTGTGGCAGCATGTGTATGTGTAGGGCTAGAGTATGGATGCTCCTGTGTTCTAATTCAGGATCTGTGACCTTTCCTCCAATTTTTGAGCTGCATATTTGCACAATATCACAGGCATGGAAAACAGTAATAACAAGATCAGCTGTGTTTATCTTATTTCAGCATTGGTGCATGCAGTGGTGCATAGGTGCACATTACACACTAATGAGCACCAACTGGAGTTGATATATTCAGTAAAGCAGCACATGTTTTTCATAGGAGCATAGTACAATGGAGCTGTTCAACAAGCTGTAAAACATTTGTGTAGCCTACATTTAATTTTTTTCCTGCATATTTCAATACCATGGGAGGAGAGACAAGGAAATTCTAGGCCTGAAATAAAATTGTGTTAACTGCTGCATTTGCAACATGCAAACCTAGAATGTGTTCTTTAACAATATCATGGCATATCCTTTTATATCTTAACTTGGTGTAGTAATGAAGTAAATAGTGGTGGATTTGTACAGAAGGTATCTTAACATATGACAGCAGACACTTATTTTACTTATATGTGTTCATTACTAAGTTGTTCTTTCTTATTCTTCTCATTTTAATTTTTGCGTGATGCACCTCATAGCATAAACAGTGGAAGTGGGTAATGGCTGTGTTTATCTGGTTTGCACGAAATGCAGCAGGCAACCTAGGAAGCAGACAGCTAAAAATAGTAATCGAATATATTCCCTTGGACATTGTGAAAACCCAGCCTGGAGTGTAGATGGTACTAGTTTCTAGTACAGAGTGTGCAACCTTTCTTTTACTGCTGTGACATTGCGATCTAAAGCAATGAAGTGAAATATAAATAAAAGCAAAGCCATTTGCTGTACTGAGACTGGAAGGAATGAATATGAGTAATTTAAGCATAGCACAAGTTTAATTATCCACTTTTTCTGAATTTTTTTTCTAATGAAGTTGTTTGGATGTAAAGTGGGTAAATAAACTTGTGTTATGCTTAAATTTCTCGCATTTATTCCTTCCAGTCTCAGCACAGCAAGTGGATTTTTTTATTTTATTTGTGTTTGATTTGCCACTTATTTGCCTTTCATCTTACTTTGAAGTGCAACACAGGTAACAGTTTCCTCAACATTCTTGTGGCAACATGTGTAAGTGTAGGACTACTATATACATGGTCCTGGGTTAGAATAAATTATATCCCATGCAGTATTACTTTTAATGATAGAGTAGTCTATGTATTATTACATTTATGATTAAATGTATGACTGCAGGTATACTGTGTAGTGTAGTCCTGTAAATGTATTCTTGCTATCATGACTGGCATGGCTTTAACTTTTGCCGAAAACACATAATACATAACTGCCTATACATGAAACTGTTTGCCACTGTTACATTCTGCTAGGCAGAAGTTAGCAATATGACTCTCATTTGTGCATCGCTTTACTACACACAAACAGGTGTAGCTTGCATGCATGTATATTTTATTAACCATCATGCAAATCTGCTACTCACTGCACTATGGAACTGCATAGATGATGTTTTCTTATTGGTGTTTATTGTCCATTTCCTTTGCATGACATAAAACTAGATATGGAAACATTGCAAATTCAGGGTGCATTGTAAGTATATGTCATATATTCACAATACATACATGTGTTGCCCCCCCCCAAGTAGTACATCCCCAGGGGCTCAGTATTTTTTACACACATATATCATCCATACTACAAAGTGTAATATATAATGTTGTGTGCTCCCTCATGAACAAGGCCAATCAGTGGTGCTGACAACCTTGTTCTGCTAAACTCAAACATCCAACTATGCTCAATAATGGTACTTGTGTTTTTACACAGCTAGGCTTCTTCACACTCTAGTGCTGTTAGGCTACTGGCATCATATGAAACTATGAATCTATGTGCCTATACAGACCTCCCAACCTCTTGTCCCCCACATGGCCTGTTGATGTCATCTAATATAAGTTGACCTGCAGCCATGTAAATGTCAGATTTGTGTTGTGGCACTTGTGTAAAGTACTAAGTTCTGCAGTCCATGTACTTAGGCAGAGGTTCTGTTCTCACTGCAGTCAACTGTGTGTGTGTGTGTGTGTGTGTG
>NC_056745.1:573520175-573602675 GCF_019279795.1 Protopterus annectens
AATAGCAAAGAACAAGGTACCAGAGGCACTATACCAACTGTTGCAAAGTGACTCGGTGAATCGCACAAAGAAACTCTATCAGTTTACAAGGCAAGGGCATAAAGATAATGAAGGTAGTCAGGCACCCTTCATAAGGGATACTAGCAACAACCTGCTCACCAGTCCACAGAACATCAAAGGCAGATGGAAGGAATACAACCAGCAGTTTCTGAATGAAGAAAGCCCCGCAGAAGCTGTACTGCCCCAGACAAAGCCTATAATGAGAGAAGAGGAGGAGAGGAGCCCACCCTAAAAGAAGTTAGAATAGCACTAAGGTAAATGAAGTCAGGGAAAGCACTGAGCTCAGATGAGGTTGCAGCAGATATGATAAAGATGCTGGGTGAGATAGGGGAAAAATGGCTCCTGGGGGTACTCATACCAGGATGGAAAAAAAGACATATCACAGATGATTGAAGAATAAGCACACTAGTGTCAGTATTCATGATTAAAGGGAACATTCAGAACTGTGAGCAGTACAGAGGAATCAAACTCCTATCACACTCTATGAAAGTTCTGGAGTGGATGATTGATAAATAAATACGCATTTACGCAGAGTAGTAGAAAGTAAGATGGGAAATGAGCAGTTCAGATTCAGATCTGGATGCAGCACAATTGATCCAATGTTTGCACTGAGACAAATACTTGAGAAGAAGCTAGAAATGAGGAAAGAGTCCATCTGAGCATTCGGAAACTTAGAGTAAGCAAGGTCCAAAGAAAGCTGATTTGGGTATCCCCTTGGTGGTTCAGAGTTCCAAAACAATTGGTACGATTAGTGCAAACTATGTACAAGGACCTAATGACTCGGGTACAAACAGTGTTTGGTCTTACACATGGATTCCCAGAGGGAGTGGGTATGCATCAGGGCTCAGCTGAGCCCACCACTGTTCATACTGGTGATGGACTACATTAGCAAACTCAGAGGGGACAGGTCAACAAAGCAGATGATGTGGCACTACAGGCAGACTCTGGACAAGAACTTTAGCAAAGTGTAGGAGAATAGTATGCAAAACTGAAGGCACATGGAATGAAACTGAGTACAGATAAGACAGTTGTAATGGCAGCAAATGGGGAAGTCAGAAGAAGCTGAGAACTGAGATATAAGGGAAAACATGAAACATGTTAAGTTTCAAGTATCTGGGAGGGGTGGTTGAAAAGAAGGGAAGTCTGAAGGAGTAGGTCAAAGCTAGAATTAGAGGGGCTACAGCCAACTGACAGAGAGTGTCAGGAGTAGTATAAAAGAATGTAGAAGTAGTGATAGAAGAATGGAAAAGAAGCTAAAAAGTAAGGTGTGCAAAACTGTGCTGCAACCAGTACTACTGTATGATACAGAAACCTGGGCAGTAAAGCAGAGCAGTTGTGGAAACTGGAGGTGATGGAGATGAAGTGCCTGAGATGGGTGACAGGATGCACACTGTGGTACAGCTGAAGAAATGAGGACATAAGAGCTGAAGCCAAATTACTTCCAATTACAGAAAACATCAAAGAGAATAGATTATGATGGTTTGGGCACACATGGAGGAAAGCAGACAATTTAGAGTAGAAGATTTGGGACAGCGAGGAAGAATGTAAGAGAAAACAAGGGCATCCAGCAAAGAGGTGGATGGAATGTGTGAGAGGAGACATACAACAGTCAGGTATGAGTGTTGAAGTAGGTAAGAGAGTGGCATTGAATAGGGAAAGATGGTAACAAGTGACACGACACTCCAACTCTGTGTAGAAATGGGAAAAAGGGGTTGATGATGATGATGATGATGATGTAGGCCAAACCTGACCTAGATTTTCATAACAATGTTTTCCATACCTATAGAACAATGACAAAAATACTGTCAAAGCAGAAGCATACAAATAAATCCACAGCAAAACCTAAAAGAAAGATAAGATTCTCTCATTCAGAAAATGTTGTGCTTACCCAGGCCCACTATTTTCCTGGCCAGTCACTCTTTAATCTGGATGCTGCTGAACGGTCCTGCTGCACTTGTGTTTGGAGAGATCTGGTGGTTAACATTAATCCTGTGAATGGCCATGACCGTACATATGCAATGGTCCAGCACAGGGCCATTGACATTATTCATGCTGCTAAATAATGAGCTGCTCATCTGGCACAGAAAGGTAGGTTGATCGGTGCTGAGCCATAGGTTGAGCCACCTCTTAAGAAAATGGAAGAGTTCTAGCCTCTGTTAGAGGCAGCAACTTCTCTACATGGTCCCACAGTGCAGTGCTGAACACTTGTGGAGAGCTTCACCAGGCATCAAGACTATCTACAGAAGCTGTCCCAGGTATGTACATTTCTTCCTCTTTAGCAGTATATGTTGGCTCTCCTATTCTGCTTGTTCTTAGCTTAGTAATGCTGTCTGTTTAGTTTATACAGGAGCATCAGGGATTCCTCTAGGCTACCACAGCACCCTGCACAAGGTATGGCATTTCACTATATGTTTTTAATAGCTACTATTTCTACACCAGATTTTAGAGTTTATTTATAGAATTGCTTTTATACATACATGATATTGTGCTTTTCTCTGTTCACAGATGATGCTCTTCCCAGTGCCACCACTGCAAAACTGCCACTGCTTGATGTCAGAGGATCTGATGCCTCTGAGAATGACAGTGGGCATGAGCATAAAAAGACAGTCAGTCAGTAAGTTCAGTATGCTGGATACTGAAAATGTAACTACTTCATCCTCTAAACACCATGCAGGGAAGATAGTTTTTTGGGGACACTGCCACTCAGGAAAGTGCACCACTCACTACAGAACACATGTTTGGATCTGTCAGTAATGTCACTTGGCAAGAGAACACACGTGAGGATAATTTCTGTGTTTTGGTGGAGACGTAGTTACTGCTCTCCCCCAAGACCGGTGTGTCAATGGCTGCAACCCAACATATACATGTACAGGACCATCATGGAGGCACAGGCTAGTACCACCACAGACATGGCAGAGCTGGTAAGTCTGATGCAGGCTGTGTGAATTGACCTCCTTGCTGGCATGTCCCATATGTGTGATATTTTTGATAGGCAAAATCACCTACTGGAACCTGCCCTACTCTCTCAAGCTTGCCTGTCATGTGTGAGGCACTATCCATGTCATTATACTAGTACATCTACAGATGTACAGATGGTGGCCACCTTCCACTGCTATATCTGTTGTGAATATGTCTATACCCAGGAGATGTCCACGGGATCATGACAACAGCACACCTTATAACAGTCATCAGTCATGATCATCCAGCATGTCTACATCTATACAGTGGCATGGACAAACTGGTGCTACTCTTGGTACAGCCAGCACCCATGAGCAACTGAGTACTTTGGATGTTCAACCCTCTACCATGCATGCACTGGACTTGTCCAGTAGATCAACATAAAGCTGCAACTACTGATGAGACTGAGTCCCAGCAAAGACACATTCACATCACCACTGACTGCAGTACATCAGTCACACACAAACACACACACAAACACACACACACACACACACACACACACACACACACACACACACACACACACACACACACACACACACACACACACACACGCACGCACGCACACACACACACACACACACACACACACACACACACACACACACACACACACACACACACACACATGCACACTTCCCTTCACAACATCTTTTCCATTAAGCTTCCCAATCCCAGTCCATGCACACAACTGCATTCTTACTTTCCATTTGCATTCTTTCTTTTACTTGCTATCTGCATTCACACATCTTCCTGTGAAAGGCATCCACATGAGCTTCTTTAATAACCTGTGCTGATTATGACAACTGACCGCTGCCCATTTTATTTTGTTGCTTCTGCTGCTTATGTTTGATGTACACAGCAGCCAGCATATGCATGGGTGAGCACAGTCTGGTGCTTGTTTTGCACACATCAGTTTTAATGCAGTTTATCTGTTTTACTTTGCTTTGCTACTGCCACAGCATACTGCACTCACATTCTTCTAGCATGTTCATACCCTTCAGTTGGCTGTCCATTGACTCCACACCAGCTATGGCTCCAATGCCTGGTGGGTTCCTCCTGTAACTGCACCCCCCACTGTATATGCCCACTCAGTAAATATTTTTGCAAACATATCAGGATCATACTGCAGGGTGCCACCAATTAAATCTAAACAATGAAAGTGTGCCTTCAGCAGCCCAAACACATACTCAGTTATGTTCCTTGTTTGTGAACAGGAGTAACGGTACTACCTAGTCCGCTTCATTTTGTGGATTTCTAATAGGTATCATCTTTCAGGTACCAGGGCATATCTAGCAACATCAATGAAATGACCCTGGGGAAAATCACCCCTTGTAAAACATTGGTATAGGTCACAGGAGTGCAATATGAGGGAACCATGGAAAAAATATCTCAGTGTCCTGCACACACATTGTAGATAATACACCTTGTGCATTACAGACCCAATGGCAGTTGATTGGGTGATAGTGTGTGCAGTGTATGGATCCCTGTACCTCACAGCAATGAACTACATTATAGAAATCTGAGATTGTGTTCCACCTTTCCTCTGTATTAAGTGAAAATCACATAATCTCCCCCACATGCTACAGCATGGAGTATTCTTGCAGTAGATGCCTAAGATACCCCTGCTGCATCCCCAGAAGGTCACTGAAAGATCCATCTAGCTAGTATATGTAAAGCTACACATACCTTGCTATGCACTGGTATAGGTACTCCACAAATTCCACAGTGCTACAGATGAGCCCAGCACATGTCCATTATGTCCTGCATGGTCTTTCTGTCTACATGGCAGCAGTCCATAATGTTGGCGTCATGAAGTACAAGAGAAGTAAAGCTTGGTTGGATGACACTAGGCCTCCAGGGGCAACAAAACCACACAGCCATGACTTGTAGTGGTAATGAGAGCATGTTTGAAATATACATTTACTAATGTGGTGACAACCCACAGCTTTCTTTTACAATTTCCTTATCATGAAGTTGGCACATCAGTGGTGTTCAATTCCATAGTGAATGTAGCTCTCCAGTGTAGTGTTTATACATTTCTAAATCACTCTATCATCTTGATTTGTTTTATTTTCATACCAAACTGCTCATTTTGTTAGGTTTGGTCATTATCATCTCATTATATGATCATTTGCATATACTGCACCCAGCTCAGCTGTTCCACATTTACTGATAGTGGTGTGTGTGTGTGTGTGTGTGTGTGTGTGTGTGTGTGTGTGTGTGTGTGTGTGTGTGTGTGTGTGTGTGTGTGTGTACATAGCCACTCATCACAAAAATTAACTTATTGCAATGAGACAGTTTTCTGAATACCAGCCATTGTCTTTGGTCTTGTAGATATTTAATTAACATTTTGTGTTAAGTGAATGACCCCAGCTCTCTTATTGTACTTTGTTACCTACTTCTGCATTGTCTTCCTTGTAAACATTGTATATCTACTGCTAAAACAATGTTTAAAGCATTTCAAAGGTCAAAATAATTTGAAATAACAACATTCCTTGTTTGCAATTATCATTTATTTCGGACAAAATCCTGTCTCACGAGTTAATGTAATATCTCTCTACATTCTTAGGTTAATTTTGTCAACTCTGACTTACATATTTGGTAGGTATTATTGTAAATTAAGCCAATTTATATCCCAGATCTTTATCATTCGGTCGGGGTGTAAAATGACTTTTAACACGCTTGCCAGTTTATGTACGGCAGGTCTTTGCACTGATTTTTGAAAATGAAAGAAGTTTCACGTTAGACTGCATTATTGAGGTCTAAGTGCAGTGATAAGTGTTTCAGTTTAATTCACTTGTTTACGTGTCTCAAGTGAATAACTACTTGGATAAAACTTGTATATGGCTCATCGGCTGTCTGTGTACTAAAATTTCAATGTGACTTTATACATAAACTGTAAAATAATGCTGAATGCTCATGGGTTCACAGCTAAGTAGTAGGCTAGCTGCCCTTGTGGGCTATTTTAATCCTAATCAGTTTCCCTTTATGTTCTTGAATTAACCTACAATATTTGCTAGAGATTACTTTTACCCATCCCATGGTCGATAATTATATATTGTCCCTAATGAGAATAACTGGAATCACACCTTAGATAATTTGAGGGGACCCATACATGGGATAAAACATTTAGGAGCTGCCTCTGTCTATCAGTAGTACAGAGGGAAGTCCTTGGGAAAATTTTCTGATTCACATCAATATAGCTAAGCTGCGCTTGAATATGAACAGAGATGAACTTTGTTTTATGTGAATAGGGAATGTGTTCCAGAGCGCAAGCATCCTGTAGAATATATACCTGTCCCTCCAAACCATTCTGTTGATGTTGCAGAAGAGGTTTAGATCCTTACACTGAGTATTTATGATGCCCTTTGACTTGCTGATGTGCAGTAAATCCATCAGTATTGGGTTGCAGGATGCCTTCTATGCCAGACACAGGTCACCTCTGAGCAGTCTGTAGGATACTGAGCATGGTGACAGAGCTTTGAGTTAATCCATGTAGGACATGTTGTTTAGGCCTTGTATCCTTTTGGTAAGGTATCTTTGTGAGCTTTCAGGTTGCTGCATGTATTTGGGCAGATATATGCCAAAGGGGGCATTATACTCACTGACTGGCCTAATGATAGCTGAGTAAAGGAGGACAATAACATTCCTAGAACTAGACACAATCCATTTGTTTATAAGCTTTGCAATATAGAAGGACTTGGACACATGTCAGTCAAGTTAGGATATTGTTTGCATACGTTCTGAAATCCCAAAAAACTGGGTCAACTCTTAGGAGTGTACGTCCTATCCGGGCAACTTGAGTCACTTTTTAACTATAGCCCCAAAATAGCTATTTACCATGAGACTGCAATGGTTATCACACTTCACAAAGGTGGAACATCAGCTAACCCCAGAAACTACAGACTTAGTAGTCTGATTACTCTAATACGCAAAGCCATAGAATGAATTAACATGGAAATGATCAACAAAGACATTGGCAACATTCAGACATTGGACCCAACCCAGTTTGGCTTTGTCAAGGGAAGGTCATGCCTATTAAATCTGATGGACTTCTTTGAGAAGGTAACCAAGGCAATAGATGAGGGGGGAATGATGCATACCACCTATAGGGACCTGAGTAAGGAATTTATACAGTATCTCACTTGGGTGTAGTTGACTAATTCATCAAACTGGGCCTAAACCCCTACATAACTCACTGGATTGCCAACTCTCTCACAGATAGGAACCAGAAAGTCGGTATTGGTGATACCACCTCCACTAACAGACTGGTCACCAAAGGGGTACCTCAGGGCTCCATGCTGAGACTCCTATTTGGCATCTACGTCTCAGAGGTAAAGGCTAATCTCAAGTGCCTTTAGCTGACCAAGTTCACACCTTACTAACATAGATTCTCCCCATGACACAAGCATCTTAAAAGAGGATCTAACACATACAAATGGCTGGTGCCAAAGACACGGATTAAAACTCAATGCCAAGAAATGCATTATAGTGCCTTTTTGGAAAACTGCCACCCGGGTTAATTACTCCCTCGATCAGATACCCCTAAAAGTTGACCTGGTAGTCAGAGATACTGGAACATATGGAGACAGAAATCTGGCCTTTGACCAACATGTTGCCAAAGTATAAGAAAATCATTCTATATCACCCAATATATAAGATAGAGCATGACATCCAGGTTCAAGGAAGTGATAGTGCCATTATATTCATCTCTTATCAGACCCATCCCCCTTCAGCATATACCTGACCAGATATCTGCAAAAGTTGGAATGTCCACAAAGGTTACTTATCAGGAGAGTCCAGTGTATAAATGCATTGTCCTACACAGATCATTTTAAAGCCCTGTCTCTATACTCAGTCTCCTACAGGCTACTGAGAGATGATCTATGTCTAGCACACAAGGCATCCTCAGATCCAGCAATGATGAACCTTTTGCACATATGCAAAATGAATTGCATCAGAGCCACTAGATTCAAGGATTTAAATTTTGCTTGTTTCATAAATAAGACATGTTGGTGAAACAGATATGTGTCTCAGAGGATCCTCATGCTCTGGAACAGGCTCCCTGTCCATGTGAAGTAGAATCCATCCCTAACTTTATTTAATTGCAACCTTGACCAGTGGATGGGAAATTGCAAATTCACTCCAGGGCTGGCCCATCATGCCTCTTATAGTCAAAAGTAGACTGTAATGCCCAAACTAACATACCCCCATAACCTCTACAAGCTTCCTAAGTAACATACCCCCTCCAAATAAATGCCAGTGATACACGGGGACACAATTGGACTGGGTTACATTACACAGATAGGCTTATAAAGGCCCTGGTGGTCATTAGCCTAGTATATATATTTATGAACCTATGTGTGACATTAGCATGCTGTAAATATTGTATGGTGTATTTAACATTGTGATGAGCTGTATATACAGTAGCTCAGTGTTCTGTATTATACTTTACTGGTAGCTCATTCTAATTGCATGTGAAAATGTATGTGATGAGCAGCTTTTCTCCGTGGACCTCAGCTGAAATGACTTTCCTGGTAAACCAAAGTTAATAAATAAATAAATGCATACATAAAATTAAATAAATAGGCAGCTGAATTGCCGAGTGCTGTTTGGCAGACTGAGTGCACATCCTTGGACCTTGTGTTACTTGTTGCCATACTCAGCCTTTCCTGAGTGTTACAACAGATCAAGCCACCTCCATCGTTCTGGGATGGGCAAAACAGAATCAGTAACCACCTTCCACTACATATGCTTCCCAGTATCCACATCTTTATTCAGTCCTACATCATCTTGTTTGTTGTCCAGGCTACAGTCATATGTGCCTTGGCTTCAGAAACTGCTTGTATTTTTTTCTTTGCATTAAAATATTGCCACATTTTGGCAGTTTTCTCCCCAAATGGTTATCCATTACTTTTAATTGCAGTTGTATTTAATGGAACCAGAGCACTTCTGAGCAAGCACTACTTGTTTTTTATATGCCAGTGCAAACTGGATATTTACATCTGTTGTGAATATTTTTGAAAAAGTTAGAAAATTTAAAAATCATTGTTACATCTTGTGACCTTCAACAGAAGTAAATTTCAGCTGTGAAGCTGAATGGACTATATTTCCAAATAAAATCACATTATACTAAGAGAATTCCAAACATATATTTCACAGATGCCTAATTTAAGAAACTTCCCATAAACAGATTACCTTCTGTATAAAAGATATCACATTGTCCCAATAAAATTCCAAACCTGGATTATTCATATGAATTTTCTAAAACCTCTTATAATCAGATAATTGTCTGATATGTACAAGTCTTTGGAACATAAAGAATTTTATGAGCCTTATGACACTTAAGTGTAGTTTATTTATAAGTAAGATTAACAATTTACAGAGAATGTAGTCATGCAAAGCAACTTTATTTCCTTACAGTTTTACATATATAGGATAGAATGAATATTGTACTAATATTGATTTTAAGTTTGAAACACAGAAGCTTAGTTGCTGTCTTTAGACATGTCACATTGTATATACCTGTATCTATCTAAATTCATCAATCTCTCTCAATCTCTCTCTCTCTCTCTCTATATATATATATATATATATATATATATCTTTACACACACACACATATATATATATATATATATATATATATATATATATATATATATATATATATATATATGTGGTTTCACTTCATAATACTTAAATATCAAAACACTGAAAATGAGAAAACTTCATAATATGGAAGCTCAAAATACTGAAAATCAAAATCCTGAAAACTCAAAATCCTGAATGTCAAAATATTGAAAACAGATAAGATACATATACTGACTGTAAACAACAAAAATCTAATTACATCCCTTCAAATATAAGCAGGGGGGCAAGCCCCCCTGCACCCCCCATGTGGGGGGCTGTGCCCCCCCCCATACCCCCTGCTACTTAAATATATCAACTCCAAGATTGCACTTAAATATATCAACTCCAAGATTGCACTTAGTGTAGTGAAGTGCAATCTTGGAGTTGATATATTTAAGTAGCAGGGGGTGTGGGGAGCTTACTTGATGGAAAGTAATATGATTTATTTAGTATATGTATGCTGTGTGTTTTCAGTATTTTAAGTTTCAGTATTTTGAGTTTTCAGGATTTTGAACTTTCAGGATTTTGGTTTCAGTGTTCTGAGTTTCAGTATTGTGATATTTTAGTATTATGAAGTGAAACCATACACACACACACACACACACACACACACACACACACACAAACATATATATTTGTAAAGGATCATTTCATCTGGTTGAGTGGCCTTTAGTTGATGTCACTCATCTTTCTCTAACATAGATGACAAACAGGAGGGGTATTTCATTTAGATGCTTTAATACGTAGAAACACATCAGGATGGATAGCAGCATCATAAAATACAAATGAACTGATTAACAGACAGACCTTACACACATACATGCTTACATCTCAACAGCTTACTACAAAATGGCAGTCAGGCTTGCACATGCTCAGTATTTATGCACTTGTGCAAGCCCTTGGATAGCTTCTTAAAGGTACATACACACACATTAATCTACATCCTCTCTCTTAAAAAGATTTCCCTTTGTAAAAACAATATGAGAGTTAGACATGCATTATTATAGACTTTAGTAACAAAACACAATATTCTGTCCAAGCTGATTCATATCTGTTACAGGGTTTAGAGATGTGACTATATCTCATAACATGAACATCTGGACCAAATTTACCAACAGGGACAGTCTGCGGTGCACAACTCATATCATGAACTTCTGGATTCATCATAGGAATGGGAATGTCCTCTGGAACTTCCTCTGGAATTGGAACACTGAATAACTCACTCTGAGATAAAGATTCTTTTTCACAGGCTATGTGCTGTGGTATAGGCTTGGACACTGGTCTCAAATGTTTCTGATTCCGCCTAAAGACTGCTCCTTGTGATTCCACAATGTATGATCTTGGCTCTGGACAAATACTCTTCATGACATCAATCCAATCATAACCTTTAGACATGTGCCTCCTTACCACTTCTCCTTCTCGTAATAAATTGAGCGGTTTGCTGGTTTTATCCTAGTAGGACTTCTGTGTTAAATGCTTCTTCAACAGATTGATTTTCACTGACCTGTTGTTCTTAACATATGGAACCAACAATTGCCTACTGATTGGTAATATGGTTCTGGTTTGTCTTGACAGAAGTCTCTGAGCAGATGAACCAAGATGTTTATTATGAGAAATATTTCTGAGATTCAAGAGATTCAGGAAAACATCACTATTATCTTGTTTTGACTTCCCTAGTAACTATTTTGCACTTTGCACTGCACGTTCTCCCAAACCATTTGACTGTGGGTATTCAAGGCTACTCGTGACATGAGTAAAGTCCCATTCTTTAGCAAATCTTTTAAACTGTTGGCTTGTAAACTGCATGCCATTGTCAGAAATGACTTTGTGTGAACTACCATCTGCTGCAAAATTATGCTTCATCTTAGTAATCATAGTACTGGATGCTAGGTTAGGAAGTAAGTCAATCTCAAACCAATTGGAGTAAGAGTCTACTAACACCGAATAATGTTGACCATTCCATTCAAAAATGTCTGTGGCTACTCTTGACCAAGGTAGTTCAGGAATCTGGTTTAGCTGAAGTGACTCCTTCTGTTGATGTGGCTTAGTACTATTACACATGGAACAAAATGAAAGTGCTTTCTCAATGCCTTGTGACATAGAAGGCCACCCTTCTTTTGGTAGAATCAACTCCTGGGTGACCGCGATGCAGTATAGTAATGTACTCTGGTTGCAAGGACTTTGGAGCAATTACTTTTGGACCTTTCATCATGATACCTTTGTCAGATAAAATCTCATCTCTGCATGGAAAATAAGTTTGCACTCCTTGAGGTAAACTAGATAGCTTTGACAACCATCCTTGACTAATAAAGTAATTAAGCCTTTGTAAAACTGATTATGTGGCTGTGTGATCTCTCAACTCATCAAGAGATGTGGAAGAAAAATTTCTCAATTCCATGACTTCAAAATCAAGTGTCTCATTCTCATGCTCTTCTGTGTTGTTACTGGGTGATCTGGATAAGGTATCAGCAAGATAAAGAAGTTTGCCTTTCTTGTAGACAAGATTGAAATTATTTATTTATTTATTTTATTTTTTATTTTTATTTTACATTTGTTGACCGGGCTAGTCTAGCTGGATACATGTCCATTTTCAGTAGAGGCCCGGGGAGAAAAGCTCTACACATAGAAAGAATACAAAATACATTTACAAATGGTATAGAGTAGCATGACATATAGGCAATAGAAAAAGAGATTGTAGTTACATATTTGTAAAAATAACAATCACAACAATCACAATATTGTATAGATAATCCTAAGCATGGCTACAAGATGAAGCCGGAGCGGTAGGTTAGTAATCTCTGGGATAGAGACTAGTCTGGTTTAGAACATGGGCATGACCAATGAGACCTGAGAAATTGTTTAAGGTGATTTTTTAATTGATTAATCGAGGTCATGAGTCTTAGGCTAGTAGGAAGGGAATTCCATAGCTTTCCAATGGAGTTGGCGTAGAGAGCATCGCCTCCAGAGTTATTGGATTTAATGGTTAGTACCTGGAGACTATTAGCTGACCTGAGAGATTTTAGGTTGGAGTAGGGGGTCAGAATTTTGCTCAGTGAGGGGGTTCTGTCCGGTTGGTTGATAATTTTAAAAGCTTCTGTAAGTTGGTTGAGTTTGAGAAGATTGGGGAGTTCTAGCCAGCCAAGGGTATTTAGGTTGAGGCAATGGTGAGTACGATACAGTGTTCCTGTGATAAATCTGGCTATATGATTATAGGCAACAGTAAGTTTGTTGAGTTCACGCTTATTGAGGAACGATAGTATTGGGGAGGCATAAAGGAGGGTGGAGAGGAGATGAGTGCGAGCAATGGTTAGTTTGGTGTGAGGGGTTAAGAATTTTTTTTATTCTGTACATAGATCCTAGTTTCTTGTTTACAGATTTAATGGTTTGGTTAATGTGTATATCTAATTTAAGCTTGTTATCAATAGTCACACCTAGTAGTTTGGTATGAGAGACTGGGACTATGATGGTACCATTTGTGGATTCCACGTGGAACGTGTTGTCCGCATTCAAAGGTTCTTTTCCTAGAGGAGTAGATGCAGAGGGGAAAAATAGTAATAATTTGGTTTTAGTAGGATTAAGGATGAGTTGCAGTTTAGAGAACCATTTTTCAACTAAAGTAAAACAGTTTTGGGTTATTGCTTGAAGTTTCAGGAGGGAGGCATCAGAACAGATCAAGGTGGAGTCATCTGCATATTGGATGCATGTAGAATTGGGGATGATTGAGTGAAGATCATTTATGAAGACTGAGAAAAGAAGAGGACTGAGTATAGAGCCCTGAGGGACGCCGATGGTGTTAGGGAGTAGGTTGGATAGCTTGTTTTGCCATAGGATGGCTTGTTGCCTGCAAGAGAGGTAGGCCTTAAACCAGTTTATAGTTGGGATGCAGAGATGTAGGGTTTCAAGGGTATGAAGCAGATGCTGGTGATTGACCATGTCAAAAGCCTTTGATAGATCAAGGAAGAGAGCAGAGGAAATTAATTTATTGTTGCGATAGTTATTGACTGAGTCAATAAAGGAGAGTAGGGCAGTGGTTGTACTGTGATGGGGGCGAAAGCCATGCTGGGTTGGGGACAGAAGACTGTTATGAGTGAGGTAGTGTAATAGTTGTTTGTGAATACACCGTTCCATGACTTTAGATATTGGGGACAATATTGCTATGGGACGGAAGTTGGATGTTTCCATTGAGGTCCCACCTTTGTGAAGAGGGATGATATATGAGGTTTTCCAAATAGTGGGAATGGTAGTTTCAGTTATAGTTCTGTTAATCAAGATTGATATGGGATAGGCAATGGCGTCTGACGCTATTTGAAGGTATTCCGCAGGGAGTTGTTCTGCAGCTAGGGTGGTTGGTTTGAGTTTTTTCAAAAGGGTGCATATATAGGAGGTAGGTACAGGTTGTAAGTTAAAGGTTGGATGGACTGAGTCTTTAGTGTGGGTGGCGGATGAGGAGGTAGTAGTAAGCTGACTGGCTAGGGACTTGATGGTCTCGATAAAAAATGAGTTAAAAGTGTTGGCTATTTTTTCTGGTTCTTTCCCAATGAGTTTTTCAGGAGTGGGGTTAGTAGATTTACCCGGACGGAGGAGCTTATTAAAGCCAGCCCAGAATTTCTTTGGGTTATTCTGGTGTTTATCCTGGAGGTGAGAAAAATAATGTTTTTTATCTTGGGTAGTGGCCGCTTTAGTTATGTTTCTAAGCTGTTGAAACTTGGTGCGATCTAGAGGGGTTTTGGACACTCTACATTTATCCCAGGCCTGGTTTCGAAGTTTAATTTTCGTTTTGGTTTCACTAGTAAGCCAAGGTGCTACCCGTTCCTTAGTTCTGATTAGTCGGTTTGGGGCGTGAGAGTCAAGTATCTTCAGGAAAGTGGTATTAATGTATGCCACGCTCTCTTCTAGGGGTAGAGTTTCTAGGGTGGACCAATTACAGGATTTGAGTTCAGCTATAAATAGTGTTGGGACGAATTTCTTCTTGTTTCTAACAAGTCTATAAGAGGGAGGGTTTATAGGTAGGCACTTGTGTTTTAGAATATAGGTTATAAGGTGGTCACTGAAGTCATTGGGAAGGGTTCCTGTGGTGTAGTTATGTGTGTCTTTATTGGTAAGAATCCAGTCAATGATGCTTTCTTTTTGTTGAGCGTTGCCAATTCTGGTTGGAGATGAAATATTTTGGGAGAAAACATGTAAGTTAATAGAGAGGGGGTTTGTGGGGGCAGAGCAGAGGGACCAGTCAATGTTGAAATCCCCTAGTACTATGGTTTCTTGAGGGCAATTGAAAGCTAGCCAGCTGAGCGATTGCTCAAGGTTTTCTGAATTATTTCCTGGTGGAATATAAATTACAATGAGATTAATGCTTTTTTGGGTGTTTAGGCAAATTTTTAGGGCAATAAGTTCAATATTAGAGATTTTGGGGGGTTGGATGGGATTAGTGATGATGTTTAGTGTATTCTTGAACATTACAGCTAACCCCCCTCCCTTTTTGTTAATCCGATCGGCCCTAAGGATGTTATATCCAGGTGGAAGAATTTCTTCGTCCTTGGTGGCTGGTTTGAGCCATGTTTCTGATAGGCACATAATGTCAGGGGAATGGGTAGCTAACATGGCATGAAAATTATGAACCTTATTGTTTATACTTCTTAGATTAAGGTGGAGTATAAGGAGGGAGTTGGTAGAAAATCGGGCAGAATTTAGGGAGTTAGAGTCTACGGCAGTGGTAGGACCTGGATTGGGGTGGATGTCGCCATCTGTGGCGATACATTTTTTCAGGTGGTCAACAGTCTTTGTAGTTTGAGTAGCAGCTTAAGATTGGATTTAGTTACAGATGCTTTAGGGTGGCGGAGGGTAAGATACACAGTATTGGAACTCAATGTATTGACTGGGCAGAGAGAATGTGTGTTGGGGTGATAGGGAATGTTTGAATGTGTCCTAGTGCAACTCTTGGGGAAGGGAATCCCTAAGAGTGCTTGGTTTTCATATCTGGTTAAATAGTAAGGAATAAGTAGGAGTACTACTGTCAGAGGGATGATAGAATATGTGATTTTACCCATAGTATGCGAGAGGAGAGCCAGTGGGTAGAAGGAGGCGGAAGACTTTACTTGGTAGTAAAGGAAGGCCGAGAGTGTGGGAGGAGAAGTGGCAAATTGACGGGTGATTGGGATTGGACAAGAGAAAGGGGGATGGGCTAACAGTCTAATAAATGTAGAGGTAGTGGGGGCGGGTGGGATATGGGGGCAGGATGGAGCACGGAGCGAGCCCGAGCGAAGCGAGGGCGAAGCGGAGCGGGGAATACACCGCCAGGAGTCTGCAGGGTCTTAAAGGTAGCTGTAAGTAGTTGGAACAGGCTTTATTTAAGTAAACTAACTTTCTGAAAGAAAATAGTTTTAATTTCTGGGAATATGCTTTATGTAGCCAGGTTATGCTGAGGTACTGACTAATTCCTGCCAATGGAACACTTCCCTGATAGGCAATAGTATAGTAAGGATAGTTCTTTTACCCAAATGTCCCTTTTCAGGTTACAACTTTTTCTGTTTAATTTTTTACTGTTTTATACAGTCGCACTGGGTAAGGGTCCTTAGATCAGTATGTCCTGGGAGCCACGCGGTGAGGGATAGTAAGGGGGCTTCCTGGAATAAATAGTGAAAAAGACAGCAGTTAAACTCCCAACAGAGTAATATTTATAGCAGATGCTCAATACGAGTGCAGTCAAAACTCAGAATACATTGCATCGCATGCAAACATGATGTATAAGAACTAAAAAATGCCTACACAATGTTATTTAACTGTAATATATGCTACGCTGGCCCAAGCTCAACTTGGCTGTTATTAGTTCGCAAGCTTCACTATTTCTACTGTAGATATTGGTAACACAAACATCACTAGCTGTTGGTAGCACAGACGCCAGTACAAAGCTTCATCTATTACAATTTAAGTAAACGCCAACACGACACTTCACTAGTAGACGCCAATAATTCAACTCTGCACTGGTTATCACTCTAAGACCTAAAAATCAGTATCGCCACTTTAAAAAAGACGCCAGTAATACAAAACTATACTGGCTTTTGCTTTAAGTACGTTGTAACATTATATTTGCTATTGCAGAGGTAGCGTTGTGGAACTTAAACAATTTAAACAATTTACAAGGTTGTATTGTACCTTCATGTAAGGATGTGTGTCCGGGCAGGTGAATAGGGCAGTACCTGTTTGATTTAGGTTTAAAAAATGGCGGAAAAAAAAGATAGGGCTTACAATACCTCGCTGACGTCAGGGTAGGCCCGCCAGGAGTCTGCAGGGTCTTAAAGGTAGCTGTAAGTAGTTGGAACAGGCTTTATTTAAGTAAACTACCTTTCTGAAAGAAAATAGTTTTAATTTCTGGGAATATGCTTTATGTAGCCAGGTTATGCTGAGGTACTGACTAATTCCTGCCAACGGAACGCTTCCCTGATAGGCAATAGTATACTAAGGATAGTTCTTTTACCCAAATGTCCCTTTTCAAGTTACAACTTTTTCTGTTTAATTTTTTACTGTTTTATACAGTCGCACTGGGTAAGGGTCCTTAGATCAGTATGTCCTGGGAGCCACGTGGTGAGGGATAGTAAGGGGGCTTCCCAAATGTCTCTTTTCAGGTTACAACTTTTTCTGTTTAATTTTTTACTGTTTTATACAGTCGCACTGGGTAAGGGTCCTTAGATCAGTATGTCCTGGGAGCCACGCAGTGAGGGATAGTAAGGGGGCTTCCCAAATGTCCCTTTTCAGGTTACTTTTGCAATCTCAGCATCATGCATTGTAGTTGAGCTGGAGCTGAATGCATAGGCTTTCTCAAGATAGTGACTAAAGGTTGGTGGTCTGTTTCAATCTGGATAGGTCTACCATAAATCATAATCATGGAACTTTGAACATACAAACACAATTGTGAAAAGCTTCTTCTCAATCTGGGCATACTGCATTTCAGTTTGGGTAAGAGTTCAAGATGCATAGGCAACAGGTTTTTCCTCTTGTAGAATGACTGCACCAAGACCAAATTTTGAAGCATCACAAGAAAGTGTAACTGCCTTGTGAACATCATAGTATCTGAGAGTTGGTGGACTAGCAGTTCTCTGTTTCAGGACATTAAATGTTCTTTGGTGTTGCTCTAACCAAGGGAAGATACATCTTTATATATCAGCTGTCTGAGTGGTGCTGATAGTTGACTCAAGTCTGGAATGAACTTGCCTAGATAGTTGACCATGCCAAGAAAACATTGCAGGGCTTGAACATTGTCTGGAGCTGCCATTTTGAAAATGGCTGCTTGCTTAGAAGGATCTGGTTGTAAGCCTGTACTCATAAGTAAATGACCAAGATAAGTAACTTCTTGTATCCTGAATTTGCATTTCTGTGGATTGAGCTTAATATTCACTTGATGTGCCCTTTCTAGAGCTTTTCTGAGGTTGCTGTCATGCTCAGCTTCATCATGACCTCCTACTGGTATGTCATAGACTATAATAGCACACGGATACCCAGAAAAAATTTGCTCCAGTGCACGCTGAAAGACTTCACTTGCAGAATTTATCCCAAATGGCATTCTCAGAAATTTATACCTGCCAAATGGAGGACTGAAAGTAGCGAGCAATGATGATTTCTTGTCAAGCTGAATTTGGCAAAATGAGCTCTTTGCATCTAGGACAGAAAAAATAGTGTCATTTGGCATCAAGGCTGCAACTTCTTTGACTGTGTGCATTGGATGATGAGGTCTTTTTAGCGCTTTTTCAAATGTCATGGATCAATACATATTCTGATGTCATCTGAGCTTTTCTTATGAGCTACCACCATGGAAGATACCCATTCAGTTGGAGTTGCAACCGAACAAATCACACCTAGTCGCACCATTTTACCTAACTCGGCTTTGACTCTGTCCTGCATAACTATTGAAACATTTCGTGCTGGTCTGATAACTGAACTGACCACTGGGTCTACTTCATGCAGTACACAACTGGATGTTTCCTAGTTTGTCTTTGAAAAGATCAGTATAGGTGGAAAAAATGTACTGGGTGAAATTAGAGTAGTGGTCTTTTAAGCTAACTTGGTGGACTTCCTTATTAAATAAAAGCAGTCCCATTTTCAAATTGTCTCTGAGCCCTAATAATGACTGTATGTGCCTTTTGACCACATAGAATAACAAGTCGTAGCTTCTTCCAGCAGAGTAACATGAAAGCACTACTGAGCCTTCAGTTTGAATTTCTTCACCTCCATAAGCAACAAGCTTCACACACCTTGCCAAATCAAGCATTTCACCATGACACACTCTAGCAAATGTTGCTGCTGACATAACATTGCACTTAGAACCTGTGTCAACTTTGAGCTCTGTGGGTTTGCCATTTATCTGAACAGTACAAGATACTTCATTCTCTACCCTTAAATCTACTGCATTAACTGTTTCATGAAACATCTACTTCTAAAAATAGAAAAGCCCACCTTACCTGCTGGTCAACTCCTGTACTCCTTCACCATCACCAGACTGTGGAACTCACTTACACCTTCTATAAGAAACACAAGCAGCACCACCACCTTCAAACAAATACTGAAAAATCATCTTAACTCTTCCTGACTATGTTCCTCCTCTATAACCTAACCTCTTCCTTCTCCTTATATGATAACTAAACATCATATGTTTTTTTTGCTACTACTGACTGATGATATTTTCTCCATATTTATTATTTTTTCATCACTTGTTGATACTGGTACTATAATGCTGATTAATATATTTCTGTTTAAACCTCTCTGATTGAATTAATCTGGCATCCAGCTAAATCTCTGCTTGAATGTATATATTATGTATATATTACTGTAACCAAACAAATGCCTACTTTTATATATATATTTTGTGTATATTACTATAATCACTGTGTGTAACACTGTTTCTACTTCTGTACAAATTCATGTTTAATTTTGTTCTATATCTATGTTCTTGTTAGAGCTTTTCTCCCTGGGCCTCCACTGAAAATGGGCTCTTTTAGGTCCAGTGGACATTCTCGGTAAACAAATGCAATAAAATAAATAAAATAAGAACTGACATACCATCAATATAAAGAGTAGAGTTACAGCTTTCTAATGGATCAACTGGTTTCTTAAAATGTTCCATTTTAATAAAAGTATGTGGGTCTTTTGATTTACAAAAATCTTTTGAAATTATTCCATTTATTGCACTTATGGCATTGTTGACCAAAAGCTAAACATTTTTTCCTTTTAGATTTATGATTTCCACCACAATTATGACAGCAATGAAACTAGGTTGGGGCCCATGCTTTGAGTTTGCTGACTCATTCTTATGCTTCACTGAGACGATGCAAACTCTGGAATTTGCTGGAAAGTTCTGGGGTTTACTACTGAGTGCTGCAGGGGCTACAGTTACTGCCATGTGCTTGGGCCTCCTTCTTTTAACTACGTGCTGCATACTATCAACATGATCTTTATCACTGTGCCTTCTAGAGATGTTCTCATTTGTAAGCATATTTGTGTGCTTTTCTGTGAGCTCATATATCTCAAAGTCCTTATTCAAAGTTAAATCACTGTTATGAAGTAAAATATTTCTCAAAGCATCATCTTTAATACCACAAACAAGTCTGTCCATACTCTTGCTCAAACACTCTCCAATTCTCAGCAATACTACTTGCAAACACAAGTGTACTGGGTTTTCAAAATCCATCTGCCATGCCCACAAAGTATACACAAACACAATGAAAATATGGCCCTTGTAATTATGTACAAACACACTGTTCTGTGAGCTTGTAATAACATTCAAATGCACAATAAACTTTCCAAAATACTGTACTTTGTGAAATATGCTCTGTAATGGCTGAAATTTGTAAAATATCTTTAATGTAACACTGCACAAACATGAAAACACTTTATACACTTCTGATAACTCGGATATCTTTGCTTGATACTAAAAATACATGCTTTGTGTAAATGCGGTTGTTTATTTTATTTGTTTTATGCAATTTGGACTTTACTGCAAACATTTTTCGTAGTAATTTGAATATTTTTATCAATATCGTACATATCGGTTTATGCGAATATCATTTAGAGCATTCTGTATGCCTCGCTTCATATTTTGCAAATAAGAAACAGTACTACACAAGTTTTAATATCTAAAATTTGTTTCTGACCTGTGTTGCAAAGTATGCACATTTTAGAGATGATTCACTCATGTATATTCCACCAGTCCCAAGCAAGTGCCTTAAGTCATTTTAGCCATGCCTCCTCTAACTTCATGCCCTTTAGACATGCCACTTCTAACACCATGTTGCTCACCTCTCTCTAACATAAATGACAAGCAGGTGGGATATTTGGTTTAGATGCTTTAATACATAAAAACACATCAGGATGGATATCAGCATCATAAAATACAAACAAACTGGTTAACAGACAGACCTTACATACATACGTGCTTACATCTCAAAAGCTTACTACAAAATGGCAGTTAGGCTCGCATATGCTCAGTGTTTATACCCTTGTGCAAGCCCTTGGATAGCTTCTTAAAGGTACATACACACACATTGATCTACAGTTGAGTCATAGGATCATAGACCTCAGGGGGGGCATTTTTAACCTTAGGCATGCTTACCATATGTATCTGATAAGTTTTGATATCCTAAGGATATATTAAGGGGTATTTGTAGGCTTGGGCATGTGTTGTCAAGAATTTATAGGATGCCTTTATCTACTAGAGACATAGGTGACAGACTAGGAGTAAATGTCCGATTCTCCATCCACTGGTCCAAGTTACACTTTAATTGCATTAAGGCAGAACTTTGCTTCATATGTATGAGAAGACTGTTCCAGAGAAGGGGTAGTCTTTGAAATACATACATGTCACTTCAACATGTTCGGTTTAGATTGCAGATGAAGTTTAGGTCCCTAGGTTGGGCACAATGTGCCCTATATATATTGCAGATAAGAATTAGGTCCCTAGATCAGGTAATCTGATGTTATTTGTTTTATGGATGTGCATCATGTCCATCAGAGTGAAATCAGAGGATTCTTTGTACATTAGGCAAAGATTGCCTCTCATTAATCTGCAGGAGACTGAGTATTGGGATAGGGCTTTGAGATGGTCCACATAGGACATGTTGTCTATTTTTGTGAGTAACCTTTGTGGGCTCTCCAGTTGTCACTTATGTCTGGTCAGGTACATACCAAAGGGGGTGTTGTATTCAATGCCTAGTCTACAAAAGACTGCGTACACAGGACCAATGTCATGCCTTGCTTATAGGTTGTGGTAGTCATCACAAATCACTGAGTTACAGTATTATTTATTTTATTAATTTACTTTACATTTGTTGATTGGGGAAGTCCATCTGAGCACAAAGGCCCCTTTTCAGTGGAAGCCTGGGGAGAAAAGCTCCAGTACATGCAATACAAACAAAATCTTTTAAGTTATACAGTATCAACAGTGTCAGACAGAATACAATTAAAATACAATTTACAATGTCAAAATAGATAAGACATTTTCCCAGATTTAATAAACTCCGTGTAGGCATAGTCTATAGCCTACATAGAAGGTACTGTGGCCATGTATGCAGTTCCCCCCTCGGTAGTGCACCATGCATATTAATTCATATTAATGATGGCACATTTCTGAGGGAGAAAAGTGGAACATGGTTACTGAATCAGTGTAGGGAGTGTGTTACTTACTGTGTCTGCAGATGAGTAACACACCCCCTGCACTGTCAAAGTGCAGTATATCAAAGTATATATATATGTATTAATTTTTTTTCTGTAAGTTTTTTTTTTAGTTTGCATGGCATGGCACTCAGCAATTGACTTGTGCCAGACATCTACATATAGAAACCAGATGCATTAAATTATGAATTCAAAGGTCAAGTTTAAGCATAGCTGAGGGGGTTTGCGCGGGACTACACAATGCTCAGCAGTGCTTAAACATAGCTGAGAGGTATATGTAAAAGTATAGCAGCATTCTACATATCCACATAACCAGGTGGATAAAGTTATGGCCTCATGTGCAGTAGGTGCAGGGTTTGTATACATGGAAGGGAAATTAAGCAATCATTTTTGCAAGATAAATTATGCCAGTTATTTTTAAATCATGATCTGTTGCACTCAGCTAAGCTCTGCTAAGCCATGCTAAGCCATGATAAGCACTGCTTAAATAATCTCTGTTTAAGCACCGCTTCACAGTGCTTGGCACAGCTTGGCTGTACTTAGCTGGTTTGTGCACTGCTAAGCATTACTAAGCATTGCCAGTTTAAGCACTGCTCAGTTGAGCTGAGCTGTTTTGCACGCCCCTAAGTGATGCACCACATTTTTAAATATTGACCACTGGCACATAAGGGCAGGAGAAAGGGCTATATTAAGCCCAATAGGTGGGAAAACACCATAATTCATTGGAGTTCTATCTCTGAAGGATACAATGGCAGGTGTGGAAAAGGATTCATGCTTTCAGGCACAGCGGGGGGCATTGATGAGTCCATGGTCATGGTCGGACTCCTAGTGAAAAAACATTAGTGAAAAACCATGAACACCAACTCATGCAGGAAGGTTTCCAGGACTTGGAGTACAAAACAGAAGCCTGGAACCAGTTGGCAAGGGATCTAACTAGTGCAATTGGTATCGACCACACAGGTGAGCAGTGTCATCACCACCATGATGACCCGAAAAGAAAAAAAGGAGCTCACTTGGATGCTTGGGTCCGAGAATTCTGGGTGAGCAATGCTCCACATGTATGTAAGTATGTTTACCTGTGTTTCACCAATATTTAATTTTGAATGTTTGCTAAACTGGTGTGCATAATGGTGTGCTTCTCTCCCAACAGCTGCAGAGGTGAAAGCTCACAATGTCGAGGCGCACACGGGGTGCCTGGCCAGGTTGCACCATGAGTGTGGTGA
The DNA here is from genome assembly GCF_019279795.1 of Protopterus annectens. NCBI lineage: Eukaryota > Metazoa > Chordata > Ceratodontiformes > Protopteridae > Protopterus > Protopterus annectens. Next base: position 573,543,710 of record NC_056745.1, read on the forward strand.
GTACAGCTGTATTATGTTATCTATATTCATATAAGACAGAAAACGAGTAGAGCATGAACCATTTGTGTACAAAACATTTGTAGTGAAATAACTGTGGAAGTACAGCTGCATAATGCCAACTGTTATGCAAGAAAAACTCAAAACTATTCTAGTAACTGCATGAAGGTATCTGTAATAAACTGTTGTGGAATTAGAGCTGATATTTTAACCCAGTAACAATATATTGTGTACACCTGCATTTTATTTAGTAATGTATAGGTTTCCTAGTATCTCTGTCATGATTGCATTGCATGCATGTGTGTTCAACTGACAGTAGTACTACCAGGTCATATTTTGTTTCCAGGTGAGCTCTAGGTAAATATCAGTCAAGTTTCAACAGTGACTCAGTAGCTCAGTTTGTTAAATGCTGTGTACAAAGTACATTTTTGCACACTCAGGGCAGGGTTTGAATCCAGTGCTATATACTAATAAATATTATAGATTCAGACATGTTATGATGATAGATATTCTCTCCACAGGGAGTACTGGTACATGGGTGTGGTAGCCTGTATTATGTGTAAATAATTGTGTATTCAGATTTCACAGACTGTTATAATCATTACCATGAATGTGCTATTAATCCATAAAATAAAGGAAATATATGTAGTAATAATAAAATATATTAACATAAATGAAATAAAATGTGCACTCTTGGTCTGGCTGTATGCTTGCTGTGACTTGGAAAGGTCGCTGCAGTCAATTACTACATGTGATACACATGCCCCCTGCAGGCACTGCTATTGGGTTCTATCTCCATCCCTGCCAGAAATATTACAGATATTTCTCTGCACAGGAACTAAAGGTAAATGGGTGAGATTGTTCATATTAGTGTGTAAATAAGTGTCTGTTCAGATGTCACAGACTGTTGAAATCATTGCCAGCAATGTGCTATTAATGCATAAAATAAAGGAAATACATGAAATAATAATAAAATATAATAAAATAAAATAAATAAATAAAATGTGTACTCTTGGTATGGCTGTATGCCTGGTATGTCTTGGAAAGTTTGCTGCTGTCAGTTAATACATGTGATGCACATGTCCCCTGCAGGCACTTTTGTTTGTATGTATCCCCATGTCTGCCAAGCAAAGCATGACAGTTGTGTACTCTCTTTACTGTACACATGCATGTCTTTCAAGTGTCACGCTGTTACAGAATGTAATTGCTATTACATAATCCCTATGTCATACATGCATCATTGACATGGTTATATGTCAATAGCCAAGTAACAGTACTTCAGCCCACAGTACACCATGGTAGTTATATAGGTCCACCTAATGTGCATGTGTTCTTTGTAGTTGTGTACCTGCAGGTGTTACTGCTTGGCCATAGTGTCCCATGCAGATAGCTTGAGAGATAGGTACATACCACAGCAGATATAGGGCACATTTGCACATAAAGAAAGGACAGACCTGTAGAGTAGATAGCATTACTGCTCTCAATTGTATAGCCCATGATGGTATTATGGACTGTATTTCTCTCTCTCCCCACCCCTTATCTTCATAAATGTATTATTGTTATATATTGGTGATAGTTAGAAAAAGAATATGACAGGGTGCCTAGAGAGGAGTTGTGGTATTGTATGAGGAAGTTGGGAGTGTCAGAGAAGTATGTAAGAGTGGTACAGGATATGTACGAGGGTAGTGTGACAGCGGTATGGTCTGTGGTGGGAGTGATGGATGCGTTTAAGGTGAAGGTGGGATTACATCAAGGATCAGCTCTGAGCCTTTTCTTATTTACAATGGTGATGGACAGGTTAACAGACAAGATCAGACAGGACTCCCCGTGTAATATGATGTTTGTAGTTGACATTGTGATCTGTAGTGAGAGTAGGGAACAGGTGGAGGAGACCCTGGAGAGATGGAGATATGCTATAGAGAGAAGAGGAATGAAGGTCAGCAGGACTAAGACAGAATATATGTGTGTGAATGAAAGGGAGGATAGAGGAATGGTGAGGATGCAAGGAGTAGAGGTGGCAAAGGTGGATGAGTTTAAATACTTGGGATCAATAGTTCAGAGTAATGGTGAGTTTGGAAGAGAGGTGAAGAAGAGAGTACAGGCAGGATGGAGTGGGTGGAGAATAGTGTCAGGAGTGATTTGTGACAGACGAGTACCAGTAAGAGTGAAAGGGAAGGTCTACAAGAGGGTAGTGAGACCAGCTATGTTATATGGGTTGGAGACAGTGGCATTGACAAAAAGGCAGGAGTTTGAGCTGGATGTGGCAGAGTTAAAGATGTTAAGATTTGCACTGGGTGTGACGAGGGTGGACAGAGTTAGGAATAAGTATATTAGAGGGTCAGCCCAGGTTGGAAGGTTTGGAGACAAAGCCAGAGAGGCAAGATCACGTTGGTTTGGACATGTGCTGAGGAGGGATGCTGAGTATATTGGGAAAAAGATGCTAAGGATGAAGCTACCAGGTAACAGGAAAAGAGGAAGGCCTAAGATAAGATTTATGGATGTGGTGAGAAAGGACATGCAGGTGGTTGGTGTGACAGAGCACGATGCGGAGGACAGGAAGAAATGGAAACAGATGATCTGCTGTGGCAACCCCTAACGGGAACAGCCGAAAGAAGATGATGATGATTGGTGATGGTTTACAATTAACATATGTTATTCCATAAACTTTTTACTGAGGCATGTGTTTTAGGAATGTTATGCATTACTATGGTTGCATATTAACATATCTTGCTGAATTACTTATTCTGTTGGCCTTAAGCCATAAATGTTACTGGTACGCTGTTATTATACTGACTGTTCTGTTATATATTGTTGTGTTTCACATAATATGCATTGAACTGTCATGGGGTTATTTGCAATGTTCTGGCATGCTGTTATTACTAACACTGGTTTTGCTCATAACTCATCTATATGTATTAGTTTACCTGCATAACCACAGGACATCAGGGTAGGCCGATTCCTGGTGATCTGCTTACTCTACCTCAGCCAGCCGTGGCACCGGATCTCAGAACATCTGGGACCCAATCCAGTGCTGCCCCCTTCCGCTGGCCCTACACCACCTTCAGGTTGAACCACCTCAGGGGATGGGGCCCATCCTCCCTGGGACTGGGGGCAGAGGGGGGGGCTGTCACCCAGGATCAGCTACCAACTATGGTGCATCAGATTATTCATAGGAGCTATGAACAGCACCTGTGCCAGACTGAGGGCAGACTGGACAACCTGGTAGGGCCTTTTGGCCCTGGCACCCAGTTTTCAGTACAACCACCTTAGGGGCAGTGACGGAGTAGTGCCAACTGCCCATGGGTTGGGACCTCAGTCATGCTGCTGCTGTCTGGAGGCACATGCACCTCAGATTCCACAATGCCATCCCTGTTCAAGGTGTTTACCCTCCTCATGTATCACACACTGCCCCTGTCAGCTGTCTTATCTGTTTTGTCTGTCTACAACTGCAACCTCTCCTACCTAACTTACCTCCCCACATGTACCTACATCCTTCCCCCAACATCCCACTTTCTCCTTAATAAAAAAAGTGGGCACCTGTCCTACAAAAAAAAAAAAAAAAAATCACCCCATATATAGCTCTCCATTTCGCACGTGTCCAGTGGACAAAACTAATTATTACATTAATTAATGAACACATTTATGTTGCCCTCACTCCTCTCTCTCTCTGGGGTGTGAGGCTCCAAATTCCAAATTCTGTAAAACCTGCACAGCTGTTGCACAAGAAATGGAAAGCTATGGTCTTTTCCTACACCCTTCTTGTACAACCCTACTTGCCTTTCAGCATGTTTTTCTCCCTGCTTGCTCCCATTTCACCACTGTCTTATCACCCCCTTTTTATTTTCTTTAATACTTTTTAGCATGGGTTTACATGGAGCTAAGAGGCACGCTGTGCAAACCTGCTTAACAGTGCTTAAAACTGCTTAATGGTCGTATGTGTTTCTTACAGTGTTAGGCAGATTAACAAAATAATCACTCCTGCCGCATCTCAAACTCAGGCCCCTGTCAACTACAGCATAATATGTTAGCCCACTAGGCCACTCAGCTCTGAACTAAAACAGGCTCAACAGCAAAATGTACTGATTGCCACTGACAGACTGCAAGTACATATAATGGGAAAAATGGGTGTGTATCTGGGACTGTGATGCAATCACTACACCAGTACACAGACAAATAAATATTAATGGATGTATATCAGGCCTGGGATTCCAGGCATACCTGTCAACTGTACAGATTGCTGCAGAATATCCAGAGTTTTGCCCCCTATCTTTGGCCTGGTTTTCATAACATTGTATTTTTACTGGCAAAGTACTAGCAAGTCATCAAAGATTGAGGTTAGAATATCATGACAGACATTTGAGTTTCACACTTCATACTCTTCAAAAGACACATGCTAATGCAACACCTGTTATTCTATCAACATTATATGTTTGTAAGAGCAATATGTAAAGATAGTCCGTATTTTTAGGCATTTGTCCCACTTTTACTTATGGCTTTCTCCAGATTTCTTGCTCTAAGAGGTTGAGAGGTATGATAGCAGGTAATTGTTCCCTTTTATCAGCAAAATCTTTAAACACACCTGCTAAGGCAGCAATGACAAAGTAGAAGTGTACAACTGGGACCCTGCTGCACAACAACTGCCTTTGAAAGCTACCTTTAAAAGCCATGTACATAATAATGGATGCAGACAACATTTGCCACACACTATGTATGCACATATATCTTCTAAATAAGCTTGCTACAGCACTGTCTCAGTAGTGTAGTATGTTAAATGCATTGTATATTTTTCCACCCACAGTCCTGGGTTTGAACCCACTGTATTGCACATCAATTACATTCTTCTGAACACAGCAAGTAATGACTGAGTCATGCAATTTTAACCCACACAGGTTGCTGCTACTGCATTAACTGCTACCCATGTTTCAAGTCAAAGGCCTGTAGGTAGGAACACACACCACATATTTCTATAGCCAAACTATATGTCACTTACTTCTCTGTGATTGGCACTGTAAAAAAAAGATGTAGCTTATGCACATGCCTGGATTGGACTGTAAAGGGTACTCTTATCCTAGCTCTGCTGTGATGACACAGATGACACTGATGCCTCAGTTACACATACAGCTTGCTGTCCTCTGAAGAGATCAAACTCCCCCTATGTGCCCTAGGCTGTAGTAGCAGTTGCAGCCTGGAACATATGTAGCTGTATGATAAGCTAGCTGCTACAGACCTACCATACCTCACAACCTCCTAGAACAAGGGATCCAGACCCAACCATACATAAAGGGGGGGGGGGGCACAGGTCCAGTGACAGGGACATGTTTCACAGTTTGCCCCTACAAAGCTAGTGAGCTGATAGAATAGCAGCTACTCTATCAGCATGCATAGTCTGATGGGTATGACATCTCACATTCACATGTTTCCTTCTCCTTACTAATCTCACTCCACAATTTTTACCATTGAACTGCCAGATAATCACAATGTCATGGGTAATGGCCAAACATATCATGAAAACTGTGCACATACCTCAGAAAGCTCAACAGTGGACAGTATTTGTAACTATTCTCTGCGATGCTGCAGTCTCCATACCTCACTAATGTCCATCTCAAAATCTAAGAAAGGGCCCAAGGCCAACATAAAAGCCTTAAATACTGCACTGTGGTGCCATGCCATTGGCAAATGAAAGTGCAACCCAACTGTTTTGGATGCAATTATCAAATCTGAGACAGATTGTTGCACAGCCAATTACCTGTTAATGAGCAGTACCTACAAAAGGCAATCAACTGCCTATGGGGAGCAGATCTGTATGTTGTTTTGCTCTCACAAACAAGCTATTTTCTGAGGAACACTTCAAAAAAGGAGTACTGCACTTTCCAGGTATGTAATAGATGTCAAATATAAAATAGTTCCTCCACATAGATAAAGCTGGTGTACTAAAAAATCAGGTAAAATAAAACATAATGTAAAGTAAACTGGCACCATGACACTCAATACTTAAACAGCAGGAAATTTACTTATATCGAGTATCGAGTGTCATGGTGCAGGTTTACTTTACATTTTGTTTTATTTTATGTAATAGATGTCCCCATGTAATGGGATGCAGATGGTAAGATGGGGGGATGGGGAATGGGGATTAAAACAGTAGGCATGTCGTACATCTATGGTATTGACATGCTGGTGATACTCTGCTGTCCAACAGCTACAGGCAAGTCTCACAACACTCCCTGCTTTGAGTCAAATCCCAGCTCTGCCCCTGTTACTCCTTCCTACAATAGTTGTCTGTTGTAGGAAAACTAGTGGAATCTGTGTTGGACATAGCAACACTAGGTAAGGGTATACACTGCTGTAACATCAAACGATGTACTGTCATTCACAACCTCTCAGTCTGTCAATGCCACACATAAATAGTGCTGGCATTCTACAGATGTCCTTGACTATCCCTGATATATCCTGGCTAGGTCACTGTTTTGTATAAACCAACAAAGTGGCACTGAGTAAAGAGCCTTCCACCGATATGCAAAATCCAGTAGTCTAAGAACAGAAGAGGCTCAACACGTCCAAGAACAGAAGAGGCTCAAAACAGAGAACATGTATATGCAATACAGAAAGAAAATGAATCTAATGCTTTAGCTAATCATATTCTACAGCAAGTTACATCACATAAATTTAGTTTCACAGTGTTAGAATTAATAAGGAAATCTAATAGGCTAGTTAACATCAGAAATTACACTGAAGGAAAGGAAAATAAATGGATTTTAAGGTTACAAGGACACAAAGGGCATGGTTTGAATGAATGTGTGACACTTAAGCCTTTTTTGGCAGCACGTTCATATGTACATTGAGTTCTTAATATAATATAGAAAATCTAAGTATGATGTTCAGTTATTTTAAAATGTATTTTATATAACATTTGTATGTGTTGTAATAATTTTATAGAGATGCATTTATAAGTGCCTTTATAATGAATACTGATTTAGTATCATATTAATTAATTCACATTCCTGATTGGTTGAATGTGTTTTTTGTATAATATTTAAATGGTCAGATTTTATGGCAGTTATTTAAGTCTGATGAAGCGTTCTTGAATCGTGAAAGCGCTTACTTGCTGCAGTATTAAAGGTTTTTATTATCTTTAATTGGTTGTGTTGAGCCTCTTCTGTTCTTGGACTATAGGTCACTGTTTTGTTGACATTCATCCCTCTTTGGTTGAGAGCTATGGTTGACATACCTGTCAACCCCCTACAGCAGAGGTTCAGTCATAACCATAAGTAATGGGGGGTACAGGTTCAACCTCAGTGACAGGGGATCCATGTTGGCCATTCAGTGTAAAACTATGTTTACACTTACAGATATTACTGTAGCATACGTGTTTCCTGAGGGGTCTGGCATGTGACAGCCAGATTCACTACTGTCTGTCAACACCCATCAATGAGTGGCCAACCATTTCTCAGACATCCACATGTATGTGCCAAAAAAAACACATTCATGATGCACACGTTCACAGTCCGCAAGCATCTGTGTATTGGGGAGGTGGGATGCCTACAGGGAACATATACTACAGCAGGTTTGCATTGCTGTCTGTCATTGTGGCACACTGCTTTTGCTGGACTGTCTCCATATAGTTGTTGTAATATCACATAGCTATTTGTCTGATACTGGCTGTATGACATATTACTGGGAGCTTGCCCATACAGGACACACCACAGTAGACTGCAGTGATGGGTGAAGAGACATACAGCAGAATCTGTCATGGCACACAGGGACATACACAGTATTGCTACTATCTTAGTGATACCCACACATGTAGTGTGTTGATACACTGTGGGGTATGACATATGAGGGAGCAGTGGATAATGCAGGCCGTATTGGTTGTGCAGGGTCTGTACACAGTGGATGTCCACATATCTGGTCTTGTAATGTGTCCCCCTCTTGTTATCTTTCAGGAACAATGTATTCAAGGGGGCATCCCCATTCACAGCTGCTGAGAATGCTGTTATCCTGGATGGCCTCAGACTGCATCATCACATTCTGTTGTGAAGGGGTCAACAACATCAGACCTATGATCAGGCCTGACAAAGGGCCACAAATATGCTCATTGCTGCACATCAAAGGGCAGCTGCTATGGCCAGGGATTGTGCTGCCACTGATGAAGGGCCTGCAACAGAACAACCACTCACAGCTACAGAAGAAGCCCTGGCAAACCTGGAATCAACCACCAGCTCCCAGGCATCCATGACCCCATACATCCTGGAGGTGGGTGCAACAGCATCCACATCAGAGGAGCATCCAGGTAAGCTTACATTGTTCACCAGTGTAATACTATATCAGTTATTGTGGCAGGCTCTGCATACCAATCCATGGGTGTCATGTCTATCTGCATTGGGGTGAAGGAGTGTTTTAATACACAGTTGTGCACACATACTCAGAATATCAGCAATGTAGGCAGTAACACATTAGGTACTGTATATGTGGATATATGCACATATTGCCATCTAACAGTGCAACATGTGGTATCTCTGACAATCCCTCTCCCTCACATTTCCATAGGTGCAGCAGGTGTGGCTGGAGTCTGTGGTCCTGTACCTGGTAAGTGTGATACCATTGTTTTATGGCTTATATATACCATATGAACATTAAGGACTGCCATTTAGCCCAAGGCACAACTGTTATGCTTAGCAAGAGTGGAACATTTGTATATGCCATATCAGAGCAGTTGACTACAGTGCATACAATGGATAATCACAGCTGTGTATTCGTACAAACACTAACACATTTGCATTTATAGTCATGAAGAAGTATGCAGCCTGCTATACAGGAGGCAATGACCCCAGGACGCCTGTTCGCTCACTATAGGGAGATGGTACATACCTGCGGCAGTGATACTATAGCAGGCATATTACTCTCAGGATGGGTGTACTGGGTATTATGTGTAGCTCTATCACATATGCAGTCATATTGCATACCCCACAGGTGTAGTGTACTACCAACATTCACTGGATGTAGCTGACGTGCATGTTAGAAAAGGCCTGGCGTGTCTGTGTATCTTGTTGTGTGTTTGTGCATTGTGCATGAGATCAGTGATGAGATGTGTGACTGGTAAATCAGTTGTGGCTCCTCATCTGTATGAGTCTGTGTGGATTACCACACATAGTAGTACAGGTAATAATTTAATGATTTTGTCTTCCTTCTCACAGATGAATGGGGGAAGTTGGAGTCTGTCCCCCTCACAACCAGATGTCAGTGTCCTATTGGGCTCTGATGATGATGATGATAGTGGCCATAGTGAGGCACAGCTGGGGTTGTCAGGGGCTGAATCTTTCCCAGAGGTTGACATCCCTCTTCTGCCCCATTTGTCCCTGCACACAGTCAGTATGCCCACACATACCCAGTCCCCAGATGCCACAGATATTGGACAGTCACATGATGTTGACATTGAACAGGACAGTGTGACAACTATGGCATCAGTGAGTGTAGACATTGGCCTGCTGTCCACCCACTTCCTGTCATGGGAGTCACATCACGGATCACTCAACGCATTTTTTTGCCTGTCATGGAGGCACAGGCATGTACCGAAAGCAACACCAGAAGGATTCTCAGGGCCAAGAGTGCAGCACTGTCTGACATCCTTGACTGCCTCTACCGCATTGGTGATGCCATGGATCATTTCACTGATTTGGTGGACAGATGGTGGGCTGAGACAGTGTCTGTCTTTGCCTGCACATTGTCTGTGCTGCATAATCTAGTTGGGGTAGGCCATTTGGCACATGGACGTAGGTCAGCAACACCATCTGCTGAGAGATCACATGTCTGTACACGCTCACAACCCCATAGTGGCAGAACCTCCAGCACTACAGAGGGCAGTGTACTGTCCACACCATGATGTGGCAGGCCAGGTGCCATGCTCTCAGCAGACAGCAGTCACTGTCAGGTACTAGCACTGCATCTGACCTTGGCCATGGTGGTGCCACTGCCACCCCTGACAGAGCAAGTTCCTGTATTTATGGCCAGAGATGGTAAACTGTACACTCTGCCATGTACGGTCCACAGCTGACGAACATACACATGTGTAGAGTTAGCACTGGGCTTGACTGTGTACACACACACCCTAAAACATCACTGTCACATGCAGGTCACTCACAGACACACATGGCACCTCTCCACAGCACACATGACCAGCACCCTTTCCTGACTCACACACATGCTGCCAACTGTATGGCACAACCTAGGCCTCTGGCACCCCAACACAACACCCTATGCATGTTATGATACCTGTGCCACATCCCTGCCATCCGTGCCATTGAGGCAGGGATATACAAATATGTGTCTAATGCACAGGGTGTCTATATTACTGTCAATGTAGTTGTGTAGTGCAGTATTGTTATGCCTTTGCAGGTGTTGTGGGCTATGACAGGTACTGTGTGCTGGCATGTGTCATGACTACACAGCAAACCTTATGTACTTTAGTGCATGACATTAGACTGGCGATAGTGTGACAGAATGACAGGTGTATTACGGACATGTGTATGTGTCTGTTCCAGGGGTTTGAGTGTTTATATCATGGACACATGAAGACAGTACAGCTCAGCAGGATGGCATGGCACCACAGCAGAACTATGATGCCAGCAAGGTAAGGCAGCATTTGTGCATGATTTCCTAGGTGCATGTGTGTAGAAGGTCATGTTTGGGGCAATGGGGGCACCCAGCATAATTATGCATTCATACTTTTTGAGAAGGTCTACTACCCTTTATACATGTTACCTGGATTTTCTGATAGTAAAAACATAGATGTTGGCAGACATCAGTGATGCCTGTAACGGACCTGGAGCTTGTTACAGGGATGTAAAATGCATAACCATTACACAGAAATAGTCCATATAGGCATGTCCATAATGATACTAGGGGGTGTATCTGTAACCACACACATACACTGAATTGGCTGTTGGGAGACTAGAACCCAGACCCATCTACTATTATGCACTATAGCTCACAGTAGTTATCGCATGCTCCACAAAGTTTATTTGAGATTGTACTGTCAGCTAATACTCTTAAGATGGTTGACATCAGCAGGCCTTGTAGGGGATGGCATCTAGAGGCTAGCAGCTAGTCTTAGGCCCATAAAATGCATAACCATTGCATGGAGATTGCACATATGGGCTTGTCCATTGTGCTGCAGATGGATACATGCATACACTCACACACACACACACACACACACACACACACACACACACACACACACACACACACACACACACACAGTTTGCTGCTGTGAGATTAGAACCCCTACCTAACTAGTAGTACACACTACAGCTGGCAGTACTGATCACATGTGCTATGGAGAGTACTTGAAAGTAGACTGTCAGCCAGTGCTATTAAGGTGGATGACATCAGCAGGCTTTGTAAAGGAGGCTACTGTTGAGGTAAGCAGCTAGTCACAAGGCCAAAAAATGAACCACCATTGCCCAGACATAGACCAGATGGGCATGTCTTTCCTGCTGCAGGGGATATATCTTTATACATACACAAACACACAGAGAGTTACCTGTTGCGAGATTAGAACCCCTACCTATGTATCTGCACACACTATAGCTCACAACACTTATTGCGTGCACAGCAGGATATGTCTGCTGCATTTGTGGATGCAGCCACAGTACTTGTGGCCTACGCAAAGTGGGCTTGTATTACACAGCATGTGCGGCTTACAGAGTGCTCCAGTGTGCTGCTGTTATTGTCCCTAGTGTTGTAGAAGTGGGATACATGTTAATACCCCTGCTATATGTGTACAGTTCCCAATTTGGCCATGTTTGGCTGGTTGCAGTTTGGTACAATTTGGACAATTGGCCATGGACAATATGGCCTGTTCAAGGCCTGCATTACAACCAGTGCACATTACACCACCTGCTCACCATTTTCTGTCTACAGGATGATATTCTACATGCATATGGTTCTGTGGATGTGTGGATTCTGTCCTTTTGTGGCCTTGGTCTGTTACTATCAGACAATTATTGTGATGTGTAGGTGCAGATAACCCCAGCACAGCATTCTGCATGTAAGTGGGGACATTCTTACATCCCCACACATACACACACACACACACACACACACACACACACACACACACACACACATATATATATATATATATATATATATATATATATCTATATATGGGTGTACTTTCCTACAATGAAAATTAGCTTTTTCAAAATGAGAAAGTACATCCCCACTTAAGTAAAAGTGCACTTTAATGAAAGTGCAGTTTTGCTTAAGCTCACTAGACCGAACCTACCGCACCACAATGGCGGACATTGAAAAACAGGCTATGTCCTCCACTGTGGTGTCGATAGTCACGGGCCTTAGGGTTAGGGCGCTGGTCAAGGTAAGGGGATATCCCTACTAACTATCCCCTTACCCTAACCCATGCCCTAACCCTAAAGTCCGTGACTATCGCACCACAGTGGAGGACATAGCCCGATTTGGAATGTCTTCCACTGTGGTGCGATAGTCACAGACATTAGGGTTAGGGCAGAGGTCAAGATAAGGGGATAGCCCTACTAACTATCCCCTTACCCTAACCCATGCCCTAACCGTAAGGTCCGTGACTGCTTGCCCATTTGATCTAGTGGGCTCGCGAGAGTGCACTTTCGTGAAAGTGCGCTTTCGCGTTAGTGTGGGTGTACTTTTGAAGGTCGAAGTAGTGAACTTTTGTTCTTCAAACATACACCCATATATATATATATATATATATATATATATATATATATATATATATATATACACACACATATATATGCACATGGGTCTAGGACTATAGGACTATTCACTAAAAGTCAAATGACTGTGCACAAATCACTGAAAGCTAATTCACTGAAAACACAATTCACTGAAACACATTTCACTGAAAATTATATATGGCCTTTTCGCCACTGTTGTGCAACCCTGGAGTTAGTATATATATATATATATATATATATATATATATATATATATATATATATTTTGGATATATATTAAATTCAGAAAAGAGTAATTTATTGGAATTGCAAGTATCCATGTATATAGTTCAAAATATTTAAAATTGGTGGGGGGCTATGCCCCCCACACCCTCCCTTACTATATAAAGAAAGTTCTTAATGGCAGTGATCCCATATTTGTTGGGGATGGCAGTAGACAGACTTTTAACATCCATGGTGACCATCATGAGATTCGTCACATGCTCCAGCTTATTCATATACTGTGATAAAGTGCACAAAAAGTGCTTAGTATCTATCAGTACATCAGGAGCTTCCTCTAGAACATGTTTGAGTTGTTAATCCAAATATAGGGACATGGGTTCTGTAATCCAGCCATTACCAGAAATGATCAGGCGCATAGGTGAATTAGCTCGATCTTTGTGGACTTTAGGAAGTCGATGAATGGCAGGTATGGTTGGAAAGTCAACTGTAAAATACATAAAGAGTTCTTTATTGATCTTGTGCACCTTAAGTAAGATCAATAATCTGCCTTGAGATCCTGAATGAGCTATTCAGCATCATCTCTCATGATCCTCACATAAGTAGAATCTTCTAATAACATCTGTTTCATTTTATCATGATAAAAACTATGATTTATGATAACAATTCCACCCCCTTTATCTGCAAGTCTTATAGCAATTTGGTCATTATTCTTAAGCTGATCTAATGCCTGCTTGCCTCTAAAGCTCAAGTTATGAAAATCCTGCTTGTGTTTATTCAGTATCTCAGCAATTTCCTTTCACATATCTGTTTAAATGGGTCTATATTATGAGAATGAAAGACGAAAACATTGAACGCATGTTGAGCGACACGAAATGAGCGAAAACTGGAAATATCGAATCCAGAAAAAAACAAAACTACAAAACCAAATGTCTAACTGTTTTATGCAGGGGGCAAGCCCCCTGCACCCCCCACACCCCCTACTTACGTATTCCAACTCCGATATCACACTACATTGAAGTGAAGGGAAGAATTTCCCTACGGTGATTTCCATTTACGCACACGACAGTGTACGTTTTCGACCATTTGGTGCAGCCCAAATGGTGTTCGCAGTTTTCGTGTTTTGATCGGATAATATAGACCTGTTTAAACATATCAACTGCTCCGTTGTTTTGTGGTACAAATGTACTGGGTTTTTGAAAAGGATTAATATTCATTCCATCATTGTTGTACATGGTCTTTAGCATGACATTTCTGTCAAACATCTTAAGATCTATAATAACATCACTGAATTTGGATGATATTGATGAAGCAAACTTCAGACACTTATTAAGAAGATTGAGTTGGTCATCATTGAGTATTACATTTGACAAATTGATCACTAAATTATTCACCTCAGTTGACGTTTGTTGTTCTGTGGTGCATATTCTACAGATAATCTACTCTTTGTTCTGCCTCTGCTTGTTGATCTTGTTCTTCCTACCTTTTTTGGAATTAAGGTCTTTAGTGAGAGCATCTGAAAAAGCAAAAAAAAAATACTCTTGGGCCTTGCCCCCATCTCTTTGATTTGTTGTTTCTCCTCTGTATTCACTGTGGTCAATGTTGGAATCTCTACAGCATCCCTAATATTATCAGGTATAGCCGTTGATGACTGTACAAGCTTTGTACTGTTTTGGGCTACTTTAGATTGTGGATGGTCTATTCTTCTCTCATGTGGTGTTTCATTACTAATAGAAGATTTTGGCCATACAAAAATGTGGCCTTGTATAAAGTCATTATGATCATGTATCATCTTCTTTGATTTAATTGATTCCAATTTGGAATCATATGCTGCTATATTCAGATACATATCCTCAAGTACAATACTTACGAGTCACAAAATGTAGATTCAATTTCATGTTGTAGCTTTTCCACCTTTAAAGACAGTTCCTTTTCAATGGGTTTAAAGTATTAAAATAGAAGTTGCATGTAATTGAAACTCAGCTCAAGGTTTAAGGTTTGCCACTTCTTCAATATGTCAGGGTGTGCATCCCTATATGTTGGCATAAGCAAACTCTGAAACCTCTAGGTATGATCTTGTAGTGCAGGCAGGCCTCCAAATGGAGGTGTTGCCACTGTTGTCTTTTCAATTTCAAAAATGCATGCTGTTCTAATTCTCTTAACTTGATTAAAAATGTATCCACTCTTGTGGCTAGTGTTCATTGTGTCTTTCAAGTTCAGCAAAATTTAATCGAAGCAGAGGATTTGGAAAAATGTTTAAGAATTTTTTACAGTACATTATATCCTTATTCAAAGGCCTTCTTGGATGGTAGTCCAGTTCCACTTCAGAAATACTGTTGTCACGACCCTCAGCCATGTACTGCCTATATGTGGCAGAAACACACAAAAAGTCCAAGAAACAAGTCCATTCGGCTGCCAAAGAAGATGCAGTAGTATTCCAAATACAGCAAAAAGAACTCTGCATACTCACCATGTTGAGGATGAAAATACATACGATGTACAATGCACATATAAAATCAAAATAATAATAAGAGACAAGTGCTTTCGGGTACTAAACTCTTCATCAAATCTAAAAACAAAACAGAAATGCTTTCTATTTAAATAAACACATATCCAATCAACGTATCTATGATTGGATTATATATTCAATATTAAATGATGATTGGTTAGTTAATTTTATTACATCTAATGAATATTTTAATATTCTAATTTTGATTATTTGGTGCCTGTTTTATCTAACATTGATTGGATATGTGTTTATTTAAATAGAAAGCATTTCTGTTGTATTTTGTATTATTAAACTGTATTTTCATCCTCAGTGTGGTGAGTACACAGAGTTCTTTCTGCTACATATATACATATATATATATATATATATATATATATATATATATATATATATATATATGTGTGTGTGTGTGTGTGTGTGTGTGTGTGTGTGTGTGTAACAGGGATGTCATCTTATCTCTTGTTGTGTGTGTACGTTATGTAAATGTGTTATGTAGATATGTGTGGAGAGTCTATGTCAGTCCACACATTATATATATATATATATATATATATATATATATATATATATATATATATATATGTATATATAAATATGTGTGTGTGTGTGTGTGTGTGTGTGTGTGTATATATATATATATATATATATATATATATACACATATCTTGTTAACATATATATATACCACATACTAATAACTAGGGTAATCAAGTGTGAGGGGAATAGGGGGAGACATACATAGCTGTCTGTATGCATAGACATATTTCCACCTAGCTGTTCTTTGGGCGGAAGAGGTAAGAGACATGGGCTCAAGTTAACTAAATGTTGGAGCATGCCCAATGTCACTGTCAATATTTACAAGGTGTCTCTAGGCCAGACCTACCTGTACTCCAGTCCAGGATTTTGTATGCTGCAAATGATTGGCTGCACCTGTTTCCACACTCCAGCAGCTCCCTGATATTTTGTCCAAAGCATTCCCCAGATGTTTGCTGAATGTAATATGTGACTCATACCTATCAACTGTACAGATTTGCACAGACTGTCCAGATATTTGCCTCATATCTTTGATCCATGTTACATAACATTGTGGTTTTCTGGCATATTAGTTGCAAATCATTAAAGAGTGATGCTAGGAAATAATGACAGAAGTTTGAGATTTACACTACAGATACTTCAGGAGATTAACGGTAATGCAAGACCTGTTAGTCTCTCCATTTTTTATGTTTGTAAGTGCAATATTTACCATTTGCCTCTATTTGTGGCCCTTTGCCCCACTTATATTCATGACTGTGGCCAAATTTGTTGCTGTAAGAGGTCAAGAGGTTTGATGTGCTTGGGGTACATGCTGTAACACCACATAAAGGGTGACAGTTTGCATACCTCTCCCTCTACATGTTTTTGCAGAATGTCTGGCCTATTTCCCCATATGTCTGCTCTGTTCCTCATACAGTTGTAGTTGTCAGGTACTATACTGTAGAATGCAGACACTGAAGTGTTGTAACTACTGAGACATTTGAGTGATGGCCTTTACATCCTGCAGCTAATCTGGCCTGATGCAACCTGCTGTTATACTAGCCAACTTCTAGGTTACTCAGGCCATGTATGATGTCTGTCTGCATGTTTGGCCCTCTGTCCTGCCATTTTCTCTGGCTTTGTCCAGTTGTCTTTCAGTCACAGATTGCAGTGTTAAGACAGTCTCTGGGACTCCTACCATATGAGTAACTCACATGCAAACGGTGCAGTTGCTGCCAGTTTCGAACCATCAAGACCATCACCCATGCTAATATCTTTAGCCCAGTGAGCCACACCAGTCAGCAGAGAAAGTGAGAGGTTTAACTCTTCACACTATCAACAGCATACAGACATACACTGATCCCTGTGTTTTGTGGCTAAAATATGCGGGCAGGTTGCATGTCACAGCCCTGGAAATGTGTGGTGAGCTGATATATCCTTGCAAACATAGTCTGTTACTGCAGTTATATGGGAACACAGATGTATTGGTGTAGGGAAATCTGGCATTGACAGTCGTGTGTCTATCCTATGACCCCACTGTTTGTCATTACCCTTGCATAATGCAGTGGGGTTTCCAGTCATGTGGCCTAATGAATATTATGGGGCACTCGGTATTGGACAGAGTACCTGTTGTCCCAGTTGGCTGTTAGATGCCTGCAAGTTACCCAGTGGCCCACTCTTTTCCCTTGCATGCATGCAGCATGTCGATACATGTGCTACCATAGTCTAGTACCCTGTACATTTGTTGCATAGCAGATTGACTTACCTTATGAATGTAGCGACTGAGTCACCTGTGTTTCAGGGCTGACTCTATCTGATGCATGCAGTACACAGCCAATACATGATTAGGTACAGGTTGTGTGGTGTGGCTGGCATCTTTTTTATTATGTATATGAGTCGGAGTAAAGTGACAGTACCTAGGACCCTGGGTTGTCAGTGCATTTGCTATGCATTGCCTCTTGGCCAAGGCCAGGACATACTGGGCAAGCCTACACCTGCATGCTGGAACAGCCTCAGGGGGTTCCTCCTTCAAGTCTCCCTATAGGTGTGGCTTTGGGGACCTAGGCACTGGTGGGGGGCTGTGTGTCCCTTCCCTGTGATGATCCTGCCACAGCTGCTTCCACAGGATCATATTGTGTAGTATGGTACATACTGTGAACATCTGTGCAGATGTTGCTGGAGAGTACTGAAGAGCTCCAACAGATATATCGAGGCATCAGAACCATGACTTGAGCAGCCCAAACACATGCTCTGTGATGTTTCTAGTGTGTGACTGTGCCTCATTAAGGCAATCCTCTGTAAGTGTGTCTGCATTTCTGATGGGTGTCATCACCCAAGGTTCCAGTGCATAGCCAGCATCCCCCAGTCAATGGCCATATGGGATGTCCTCCATGGCAAACATCTGGTACAGCTGTAATGTGTGCCAGATATGGGAGTTGTGATAACTGCCAGGGCTGCCAGGACACATATTCATGATAATGCCCTGGGCATTGCACACGACCTGGCAGTTGATGGAGTGATACCTGTTGCAGTTGACATAGACTCTACCCTTCTCACCAGGCAATGCTTTGATGTGGACATGAGTGCAGTCTATGGCAACCAGTACCTCAGGGTGGTGTGCTACACAGTAAAAGAGATGCATGGCCCTCTCCTCAGAGGTGCAGTGTAAATAAATGTGCTCACTGGCATGTGCTTGCATGGCAGCCAGAAACTGGTGGAGTGCCCTGGATGCTGATGCCTGTGAGATCCCCATCATAGCCCCAGTTGGTCTTTGAAAAGTACCCGTAACTAGTATCCTAAGAGCTACACATACCTTTGTTTCTACTGGATAGGTTCCCCTATGTTGGCTCTGGGTCTGAGTTGAGGGAGGCAGAGCTCAGTGAGTTCTTGTAGTATGTCCCTTTCCACCCTGTAGCGCTCTACAATTTCCAGCTCATGTAGCTCCTGGAAGGTTACCCTGGGCCTGAACACTCTTCTCCTTCACAGCTTAGGCCTATTGTCAGCAGCAGCATCAGCACTGACCTCAGCATCTAGCACATACAGATGTAGCAGTGTTGCAGCAGGCCCTAGTATTCTCACAGTTAAAATTTCCAAGTCTGTACTCCAATGATGCAGAGTTTGGGGGGAAAATCAGATTGTAGGTGTATGCATACTTTATAGTGCTCTGCTGCAGATGCAGGCTGTGGTATTGGCTAACTATGATGCATTCCACCTGCCAAGTACATCTTTGAGGGGTTGGAATGTCCTAGTGTAGGTGGGACAGGGGTCATCAGTAATTTATATATGATTGGCTTCCTCAGCCAATTTTTTTTTCTTTTTTTGACAGCCTTCCTTGCTAAGCACTGCATTATGGCATGCAAACCCATACCACAGGTATAAAGAATGCTCAGCAGTCAATAGACAGACCCCCATGCATGGACGTGCTAAGAATAGCACAAACCAGCTTAAGCATGTGCCCCAAGGCTAAACAAAGCTTAGCAGGCAGTGGACACCCTTCCCCCGCTCAGCTCAGCTGAGTGGCTCACAAACAGGCACTGCTGAGCTCCAATGTGCTTAAAGACATTGAGACACACACCCTTTTGATGTCAGCTCCCTCTTCTGTGGACAACAACATGGTTCTGGGGATACATGGGTTTCTTCTGCAGGCACGGATACCCAGTTTTGTTATTCAGTAACCACAGCTCATTTGAATACAGATCCATGCACACAACCTGGATACTAGACTATTCCAGACCCTGCCTCCTTAGCAACCACATACAGCTACCATTGTACATACTCCATGCAAGGCCCTATAATGCATTATTGTCACATATTTTATTTTTTTCCTTTTTACACTTTTAATTAATTTATTTATTTTTTTGTATAATGGCATGTTTGCACACTACTGCGCTCTGGGCAAACATTAATATGGGTATTAAAAATTATTTTAAATATTTTGTCATTACGTTTTGGACACACAGTGCATAATTTTTCACATATCTATGTTTGCTTTGCTATTTCTGACCTTCTCACAGGGCTTTTACAGCCCCTGTTCACTTTTTCATTTCATGTACATGGAAATTTTCTGTGTACACTTCTGGCACTAGCACATGATCTGCATGACTGCCTATCTGCTTGCTGGATTACTGCACACCCCCATTTTCATGCAGTTCACCTGCTTATAAGGTGATTTGCATGCTGCGGACACTTCTGTGTTAGCATGCTCTTGTACAGCCCTCAGCTCTGTTTACTGTATTGCACAGCTGCTTACTTTCATGTAAGCTCTGTGCCACTATGCATACAAGGAAAATTACTCCATGTAGACTTTATTGAATTCCCCCCATTAATTATACATAAAGTAGTAAGGCTTCTTATACTAATTATATTCTATACAGATATAGTTAATTAACTATGCAGTAGAGTATGTGTCACAATACAAAGTACTAAGTTATTTACAAATGGTGAAAGCAAAAGGTTGATTTAATTATGAGATATAAATAAAACGAGAGGTAAAAAAGTTAAAACAGAAACAGGTAGAAAAAGAGGTGTGTGAAGACAGAGTGGTAGTTAGGAGCAGAGGAGAGGAGAGCAGAGGTATAGTAGAAGAGGAGGAAGAAAGCAGAGATGTTATACAGTTAGAGAGCCAGAATGGTGAAAGGTGTTTTCTTAGATCTGTTTTAATGACTGCTGGTTTTCAAGAAGCCTGTGAGCATGTGGGAGGGCATTTCAGAGGGTAGCTTTAGAATTTGAGTACAAGGAGGGTCCCAATGCATTTTGGGCTTTAGTGATGGAGAGGAGGAGTTTGTCTATAGAGCAAAGAGCTTTGATATGGTGGTAGTTGTTGAACCATGACTTTTAGTGCTGCATAATTATCAGGGTAGTATATTAAGAGTATGAGCTAGTAGTAGCTGATCATAGAGGAGGTGATATTGGGAGTTCAGTCCAATTTAGTTGTTTCAGGGCAGAACAGTGATGAGTTCTAAAGGGGCTATTTTCAGCAAAGTGAGCTATTTTATTGTAGCACTGCTCCAGCATTGTTAGTGTGGACATTTGTATGTTAGCAAACAGTGGGGAGGCATACAGTAGGGTCAGTTGGAAGTAGGCTGTATCTATGGTTTCTCTGGTTCTGTCCATTAGGTAGGGTTTTCTCTATACAAAAATTGAAGCTTTTGGTGTTTTTCTAACAGTTTGGAAGTGTAAGTCAAATTTCAAGTTGTCATCAATCATGACTACTAAGAGTTTGGTGCTAAGGACCTGTTCATTCAGGGTGTTATTTAATAAAGTTATTTTGACAGGAGTTTTGCTTTGGGAGAATGTTTTTGAGATGAAAAGTAATAATTTCATCTTTGGGGGGTTAAGTAGGAGTATGAATTGTCTTGCCAGGACTTTATGGACATAAATGATTCCTGAGTATTTTCTTGAGGTTTTTGTAGCTAAAAGGGTATGCAGATGAGTTTGGAGTCATCTGCATATTGTATAAGTGTGGCATGCTTGAAAGCAGTGTGTACATCATTTATAAATATGTTAAACAATAAGGGTCAAAGTATGGAACCTTGTGCACTCCTCCAGTAACGGGTAGAACTGATGAGTAGTCTTCCTGCCATTTGACTGCTTGGAATCAGTTAGGTAGCTGTTAAATCAGGAGAGAAAGGAGGGGAGAGACTCAAAGAGGATAGTTTTACTAATAGTTTATGGAGAGATTATGTTAAATGCTTTAGACAGATTTCCAGTATTTATGTTTTGATTAATGCTATCAGCAAAGTGAAGTAGGACAGCAGTGATGCTATGGTTGGCATGAAAACCATGTTGTGTGGGGGAGATAAGATAGTGTATGGTAAGTTGTTGAAATAAGTGGGAATAGATAGACTTTCCAATATTTTAGATAATGGTGACAGGATGCCAATTGGTCTGAAGTTGGAGTACTCAGCAGGGGGCCCTCCTTTATGAAGAGTGAGTATGTATGTCTTATTCTAAATGGCTGGGCCATGACATTCTAGAATGAATGTGTTTATTAGTATAGATATTAGATATGACAGAACTTCACACACTGAGCCAAGTGGAGGAGGGGCATTGACTACAACTCTGATCTGAGATATATAACAATATGTATCCTTTTTTTGGCTTATTTATACTGGTTATTGCTTCTAGAAATTTATATATAGCACTTTTTATCGCTTGCTGCATACTTTTTACTGTATTTTATTGCTATTAACTAATCTGCATGGTTAAACTAAAATTGTCTGCCTTACAGGGCCTGAGAAATAAGTTTTTCACTGTCACACTGTTTGTAAAGCTTTATAGCTAGTTTCACTGTGTGAAAGGTATTTTCTGTACTTGTTAAGCACCTGTTTGTTTGTTCTGATTTCCTGCCGAGTGTATCATGTAACTGGTTTGTTTACAGTTAAAAGTATTCTGTAGAGTCTCCTTGCTCCTTTATCTGTTTAAAAATATTCATTTTGTGGCTCAATGCTGTGATAAACATTTCTGTAGTGTTTAATGTCTAAAAGAGTGTAGGCTACTAGTTTTGGTATTGTCCCAGTTCAGATTTGCTGTATTTGGGCCTGTTTGTTTTCGCAGTGATTGTTCTGAGCACATGACCAGGCCATCTTGAATTAGCAGAAGCGTTTCTTTACCTTCGTGGCAGGATTGTGTTGATTGGATGCTGGTTAGTGGGGGTTGGGTGGTCTAGGGCTTGGAGTAAGCACTCATTGGTTCTTTTGAGCTTTTTTAAAAAGGTTGTCTAAGGTTGTATCTTCTGGTATTTAAGCCCTAACTTTGAGAGGATTTCTGTCTATACACACTGAGCCGAGTGGAGAAGGGGCATTGACTATAACTCAGATCTAAGATATATAACAATAAGTATCCTTTTTTTTTGGCTTATTTATACTGGTTATAGCTTCCAGCAATTTATAAATAGCACTTTTTACTGCCTGCTGCATACTTTTTACTGTATTTTATTGCTATTAACTCCTCTGCATGGTTAAACTAAAATTGTCTGCCTTACAGGGCCTGAGAAATAAGTTTTTTGCTGTCACATTGTTTGTAAAGCTTTATAGCTAGTTTCACTGTGTGAAAGGTATTTTCTGTACTTGTTAAGCACCTATTTGTTTGTTCTGATTTCCTGTCAAGGAGTGCATCATATAACTGATCTGTTTGCAGTTAAAAGCATTCTGTACAGTCTGTACTTGTTAAGCACCTATTTGTTTGTTCTGATTTCCTGCCAAGGAGTGCATCATATAACTTATTTGTTTGCAGTAAAAAGCATTCTGTAGAGTCTCCTTGCTCATTTATCTGTTTAAAAACTTTCATTTTGTGGCTCACCGCTGTGATGCACATTTCTGTAGTGTTTACTGTCTAAAAGAGTGCAGGATACTAGCATTAGTATTGTCCCAGTTCAGATTTGCTTTCTTTCGGCCTGTTTGTTTTTGCAGTGATTGTTTAGAGCACACAACCAGGCCATCTTGAATTAGCAAAAGCCTTTCTTTACCTTCATGGCAGGATTGTGTTGAATGGTTGCTGGCTAGTGGAGGTTGGGTGGTCTAGGGCTTGGAGTAAGCACTCATTGGTTCTTTTGAGCTTTTTTAAAAAAAAAAGTTGTCTAAGGTTGTATCTTCTGGTATTTAAGCCCTAACATTGAGAGGATTTCTGACTATACACTCTGAGCCAAGTGGAGGAGGGGCATTGACTACAACTCTGATCTGAGATACATAACAATAAGTATCCTGTTTTTTGGCTTATTTATACTGGTTATTGCTTCTAGCAATTTATAAATAGCACTTTTTACTGCCTGCTGCATACTTTTTACTGTATTTTATTACTATTAACTAATATGCACAGTTAAACTAAAATTGTCTGCCTTACAGGGCTTGAGAAATATTTTTTTTACTGTCACACTGTTTGTAAAGCTTTATAGCTAGTTTCACTGTGTGAAAGGTATTTTTGTACTTGTTAAGCACCTAACAAGGAGTGCATCATATAAGTGATTTGTTTGCAGTTAAAAGCATTCTGTAGTGTCTCCTTGATCCTTTATCTGTTTAAAAACTTTCATTTTGTGGCTCACTGCTGTGATAAACATTTCTGTAATGTTTACTGTCTAAAAGAGTGTAGGCTACTAGCTTATACTTGGTGGCTTTTCATTTGCCCGCCCCTACTGTAAATTTGATCTGGGACACTTCTCCTAGTCTAGAGTCATTAGCTCATTCTACCTAATACAGAGAGAACATCTGAGAAGGCCAACCCACTTAGTTTCTTTCCTTCTGTTCCTCCTTTCTACCTTTCTTACAAAAAAAATTGCCTGAACCTCTTTGTGTTCTGACTGTGCTTCTCAAACATTTTGGAAATATAGAGTATATTTTAGTGCATTTATTAAAACTGTATTTGTCATAATATTGCTACAACTCAAGTGCTCTAGGTTGCACTGCATCTGAACTGTTTTAGCTGCTTTTCTGTATATATATATATATATATATATATATATATATATATATATATTTTTTTTTTTTTTCTGTATATGTAGATTAGCTACTTATTCTACTGTATTACTGCCTCTTAAATTGTTTTTCAGTTGTGCAATTGCCTTTCTTCATTCAAAAAATTTTGTAGAGTTTTAATTGCATTTACTGTTTAGGGCTACACACTCAAGTGCATTAGCCTTTTCTTTGTTCATTTACTGTATTATTGCATTGTTTAGCCTGTTTTAACCAAAAAAAAAATATCTTGTTTGCTTGTTTCCCACCTTTCCTAGCAAGTATAGTCCAGCTCCCAGGCTTTGCTGATTTCAGGACTTTATTTTTTTGTGTACAGAGCTATCCAGACCTTGCTGTGGTAGAGGGAAGTCCTACTGCTTACCAGTGAGAGTGGTGAGCATTGTACTGTCAATCTAACACTAGAGGAGTGGTTTCCAGCTCTGAAATTTTATTAGCTATTTTGGGCTGATTTCTATCCCTTTCAGCTTTCTGGCTTAAAAACGCATGTGTTTGTGCATTTTTTGCATCGTGTAGCACAGCGGGGCTATGGCTAAACTATTCCAGGTGCCAGAAGCTCTGATCTTCATATTTTCCCTTAGAACTAGCTGGTTTCTCAGTAATAGCACTAAAATCTGAACCCCTGTGACTAGCACTTGCTCTAGAACCTGCTGGAAAGCACTAGGAAGCATTAAACTGATACAAGCACTCAACTGTCCTTGTTAATAAGGAGAAATTAATCGTAGGCACTAAACAGCCTATAATTGCAAAGTACCTTGCAAAGATAAGGGAAAACAGCTCTTGTACTTTACAAAAAAAGCACCTAAACAGATATGTCCCAGGGTCAGCTTCCGGTGATTTCTCTTGTCTACCTGGTGAATCCGGGCATACCGGGGAAATAGAGCAACTGCCTCATGTACACAGACAACCCTCTCCTCTTACCACCCAACACTACAACCTGTGAGAGATGCGCTTACATAGCCAAACTGGACGCAAAGCTCTCTTCAGCCAAGATTGTGCTAGACAGTCAAGAGGAGAAGGTTAACATCTGCACTACACCTCAAGCAATACATAGCCCTTCAAAACCCACACCAACATCCACACATAGCAACACTAAACCCACATATGCGGAGGCCCTTAATATTAACCTGCCCAAGCAACAAGGACATCCAAAGCTGAAATGCAAACAAACACCAGTCACAACCAAAGTGACACATAGCTCACAACACCAGTGTGCCAACCAACAACAGCCCCTAAGGCAAGACAACTTACCCAACACTTTAGTCATAGGTGACTCTATAGTCAGGTACACTAATGTCCCACTCACCAGGCTGAGCAAGGCGATAATTACAGTCAGCTGCCTGTCAGGTGCCAGGATCCACCACATAATGCATGCACTCAAGTCACTCCACAACAAGTACAAATACAACTCTGTCATTGTCCATGTTGGAATGAATGACTTGAGACATACCTCCCTGGACTACATGAAAAGAGACATGGAAGAGCTCTCAGATTATGTGGCCCAGGGAGGTATGACCCTAGCCCTGAGTAGCATCATGCCTTTGCCCAGAATGATACCACAGTATAAGGACAAATTGATTGACTTCAACAATTAGCTAAGCTTCTGGTATCATCCAAAGGGGATCCAGTATATGTCTGCCTGGGATGACATGATCGACAAACCACGATGCTTTGCCATAGATGGTCTGCACCTGTTGCCCCTGGGATTCATTTTACTAGCTAAAGCTCTTGCCACCCCTATAGTGCCTTTTTAGGCAAGGTTCAAAGGACAAAACCACCACTGTAACAGATACAAGCATGCAAAATCTGAAGGTAATGTTACTCAATGATATAAGTCTAAACCTTAAAATGCACTCTCTCGAGGCACTCCTAAAAATGGAGAACATCGATATCTGTGCAGTAACTGAGACCTGGTTCAAGACTCCAGAGAGCACCCCTGCAATACCAGGCTACAACTCTTACCACACTTTTCAATCACCAAACCAAGTCCGAAACACTAAAGATGGAGGAGTGTCCATATTCACCAAGGATATTCACACCTCCAGGATAGTTGCCCAACACAATGCATCTGAAATTCTCCAAGTGCAACTAACATTAGGTAAGACTGCAATCCAAATTGTAGCTTGCTACAGTTCTCCCACCATACCCCAAGATTCTCACTACACCTTTCTAAACATACTGGAAAATATTAAGATACAATCAAACACCCTAATACTGGGTGATTTCAACTACCCTGCAATTAACTGGAAAAACTACTCAGGTACCAACACCTTTCCCCAACGGTTCTTGGAATTCATAAATTCCAACGCCCTGGATCAACTAATTCATTGTCCCAACAGGGGCTACAATATCCTAGACTAGGTCATTACCAACATGGGCAATAGATGCTCCAAACCAGTGGTCACCCCCTCATTGGTCAGGTCTGACCACAACTTTATGCTACTTAAGTCAGAAGTGATAAACTTCATGGCACCCGTGAAAGATGGGAGCTGAAAGTTTGACTGCTGAATCCTACACTAAGGCACTGTACGAGCACATCCACTTGTGCATGAATTGTGCCATCCCAAATAGAACCAAGATGCTCTCCTCCAAAAAAAAGGAAGCCAATCTAGTGGCCCCCTGCCATAAACAAACTAAACAACAGAAGGAAGAAACTGTTGCAGAAAAGAGGAAAATCCCAGGATGCAAAAAACTCCCTTACCAGCCTCAGTAAGAAGCTGAGATCCCTCATAAAATCCTCTAAAGGTAGTTAAGAAAATAAAATTGCCAAAGATTCCAAAAACAACCACAAGGCATTCTATAGTTATGTCAAGAATCTAAATGGCAATGCTCAGATCTGCTCTGAGCTACAACAGAATGGCATTAAATACACTGATCCCAAGGATATTGCCAATATCCTGGCAGATGGATTTAGTGCCAACTTCACCCCCTAAAGGGCCCATCTCAATACCAAAAGATTGGCAAATTCCAGTAATCAGGGCCACACAGGTAGAAACCGCACTCTCCAAAGCTAAGAATACAGCATCCATGGGACCAGATGACATCCCGGGCTGTGTGCTACATGAACTACAAAATGAACTGGCACCTCACCTAAGTGTCATGTTTAATCATAGCCTCACCTCAGGCTTCATGCCCACTGAGTGGCACACAGCCGCAGTTATCCCATTCCACAAGGGGGGATCCACCTTGGATCCTGGGAACTACCAGCCCATCAGTCTGACAAGCCTGATCTGCAAGGGCATGGAGCACATTATCATGGAATTTATAAACAAAGACATTGCCAACTTTCAAACAGTAAACCTCACCCAGTTTGGGTTCGTGAAGGGCCAATCATGTCTCCTGCACCTGATTGACTTCTTCGAATCAGTTTCCAGAGCTATGGATGAGGGTAAGGACCTTGCCAAGGCCTTCAACACCATCCCCCACTCTGGAATCATAGATAAACTTACTAAGCTGGACATAAATTCCTATGTCACTCGATGGGTTGCCAACTGGCTTACTGACAGAACTCAGACTGTAAAAGTAGCCGACTCTAAATCCAGCTCCAGACAAGTGACAAGTGGAGTACCTCAGGGTTCAGTTCTGGGACCGCTCTTGTTTGGCATCTACTTCTCTGAAGTACAGGTCAACACTAAGGGACTCTGGCTAACAAAGATCGCAGATGACTGCAAACTGGGAGCCATTACTGAATCCCCAAACGATGTGGATATTCTACATAAGGGCTTTACAGAAACAGATGCTTGGTGTCAGAGCCATGGGCTCAAGCTTAATGCCAAGAAGTGTATAGTTATCCCTTTTGGGAAAAAACATGTACCCATGAATTACCACATAGGTGGTAGTACACTAAACACTGAAAGTGTGATGAGAGACTTAGGGACACAGGAGGACAGTGGTCTCACCTTCGATAACCACATCACTACAACAGTCAGGAAATCCTTCTATGTGGCACACCTCATCACTAAGGGCTTTTCATCCAGAAAAAAGGAGGTCATTGTCCCACTATATTCATCCCTCATTAGACCCATTATAGAGTACAACACCCCATTTGGTATGTACCTCACAAAACATCTGCAACAGCTGGAAAGGCCACAGAAATACCTCACTAAAAGAATGACAGGCCTAAAGCAGATGCCCTATGCTGACCGTCTAAAAACACTCCAGCTATACTCTGTGGCATATTGTCTACTCAGAGGCGATCTCTGCTTAAGATTCAAGGCCATGTCAAACCCTGAGCTGTTGGACATGCTCCACTTAAAGAAATCCCAATCCCTCAGAGCCACACACTCCAGGGATCTAAACCTTGTCATCACAATGAACAAAACATGGTGGAGGGATAGGTTCCTGACCCAGAGACTCCCCATACTCTGGAATAGACTGCCCATACATGTCAAGCAGAGAACCTCCTTAGCCCTCTTTAAAAGGAACCTTGACAATTGCATGGGAGATAGAAAATTCACCCCGGGGATCATGTCAGTCGCCTTGCTAGACAGGGGTCCAGGAAAGTAAATATTGTGGGAAGAAATATCAGGGAAATTGTTTGGCTCGGCTTGTATAGGCCCTAGGGCCGATAGCCTAGTACCAACCTATGAACCTATGAATTTTGGAGGAAGGCTGTCTGCAGCAGAGCTTGTAGGTTTTAGTTGTAGAAGATATTTTCTTATGATGGAAGTAAGAACACATTTGAGTGAGAAGTGAGCTTCCATTGGGGTTTTGTTGATGGGTGATTGGTTTGATGGTGAGGTTGTCATTGATAGGTGAGGCTACAGCTTGGAGGAAACATTTGTTAAAGTTATTATCAACTCTTGATGAAGTGTCTTCTGAGGCGGGAGTGGGTTGTTGACTTTGGCCTGGATTTAATAGATTTTGGATCAATGACCAGAATTTTTTTAGGATAATTTTTTGGTGTGCCTGCCGTAAGTTAAAGTAGTGTATTTTTTGTCAAGCATTATACTATGTTTGGTTTTATTTATCTGTCTCGCTGTAGTGTAAAGGTTTTTCCTGGGATTTGTTGGTGTGACATGCTTTCCAGGCCTTGTTAGTTGCCTACTGTTTTTAATAGGCATGCTGCTGGATTAACTTTAATTCTATTTCTCCTGAAAGGAGCACACTCATTCAGTACACTGGTAAAAGTTTTATTAAATCCAAGGGTGGCTTTGTTTAAAGGAATATTGTTTTTATATATTCCAGTTGTATTGCTTGAGAGTGGAGATAAAACTGCCTACATTAAAAGTGAATAGGTTATGCACATTTTTGTATGTGTGATGTTTTAATGGATTGCATGCAAGCTTGTTTGTAAAACTGGGCAGGTGGTCACTTAGGTTGTCAGATAGTGTGCCATAGTTATAGAGATTATTAAGTTTAGTTGAGAGAATCTAGTGTAGAGTAGACGTCTTAAAGGAGGGATTGTTATGTATTGTATTGATGAGAGAAACCACACAGATTAATACAGGTAGTGGGGGTGTCAAATACAGTTTGGGCCCAGTCTATGTTATTGTCCCCAATGATGATGGTTTCTTGGGATATACTGGTAGATGCCTAAGATAGTATGTCTTCCGCTGTGCTGATATTATAGCCAGGAGGAATATATAAGGCTATGATACATTACAGTTTTGTTTGAGTAAGACAATAAGAATCTCTGCATTATTGAATGCGGGATGTTTCTTTTCTTTCTTTTTTTGATAAAGGGATATGCTGAAGTGTTTTGGGTACATTATAGCTACCCCACCTGCTTTTTTGGTTATTCAGTCTGCTCATAGGATATTATATCCTGCAGGGAGGATTTCATTGTCTTTGACTTTGGGTATTAGCCACTTTTCTGTGATACCAAGGATGTTAGGGTTGTAATAAGATGTGAAAGCATGCAATTCAGTTACTTTGTTACTGATGCTTCTAATGTTATTGTTTATAAATTTTAGACTTGTTACCTGAGTTGTTAGTGTGAGGTATTGCATTATTATTGGTTGTGTGGGCCATTTTGGAAGAGGCTGTTGCGGTTAAACTTGGGTTGGGGTGAATGTGACCACATAGCTGCAGACTGGGTAGGGACAGTGTGAATATAAAAAGCCACTTGGATTTACATTTGTTCTCTCTGACTAATTTGTGGGTTGAATGACTTACTTTTATACACATTTGTTTGAAAAGATGGATATTTGATAGATTGTTAAGGCTGTGGGTTATACTTAATTAAATATGGGAGTAATTTCCATTGATAACAATGGACTGAACAGTGGGCATAAACTGATGTTGACAGGTTTATGATAGTTTGTTATGTGTGCAAGAAAGAGGAGGGAAGTGAATTGTAGTACTTTGAATAGCTTGCTAATTATTATGTAAGTGTTCAGTTAGTAAAAATGTAAATGGGATATAGATAGAAAGCTTGATAGGGTTTGACTGGTTGTGGAGTGGATGAAGTGGGAGTGGTTGCCAAGTTACAACATAAAAGGAATCCAGCTGAAAGAAATAAAAAAGGTAGAAAGTGGTTAGTGAGTGCATAAAGGGGGAGGGGGAAAAGTATGGAATGTAAAGCTATTTTGTGATTAGTGGCAATGTGGTGAGAGGATATTAGCTTAGGATAATTGTACAGGATGTGGGGTGGGTAGGTGGTAATTGGTGGTAGGGTAGGTGAGTGGACTGAGCCTGAGTGTAGTGAGGGCAAGTGGAGAGTGCTCAATCAATCAGGTACTTCAATGAAATGCAGTTACTCCACCACAGATGGTTTTCTACCAAAAACAATCACATATAATGTGTATGGACACAAAGACAAAGTCTTTAAAATCTAACTACTTGAGGTAAGTCACAGAATTTAACTTTATTGATCTCCTAACTGAAATCACTGTTGCAGTATTCATAACAGATGGGTTTTCAGTTGAGCCAGGGTACCAAAGCTTTGCCTTCCTGGGGGCCTACGTCCAACGTGTGACCTCAGCCCATGTACATTGGTGTATGCGGATGGTATTACGCATGATAATCCCACTACTTTGCCACCATCCGAATACAGGTCATGCACCCATTGGTGACATCCCTTATACCTTCCAGAAAAAAGGAATGGGTGGACTTCTATCAGGGCTTATTTAAAGCTATCAAGGCCCTGAAGTCTCCTTCTTTTGTGACCTAGCTAACTCAAGTCACACCACAAAAGCACAACTTGGAATCTTCCTCCTCTGAAGAGGACCCAGAACCAGATTACAATCATTCTCTGGAAAACTCTTGGCAACTCCACTCTCCTGAACAGGTCTCCTCAGATGAAAGGGACTCCCTTTTGCCTGACTGCCTTGGAAGAGGCTTCCATTGCAGAAACTATTCAGAGTGTGATGAGACACTTTGAATAGAAGTTACGGCAAATTTCTAAAGTACAAAAAAGATGCTACAGCCTTCTCTAAATGGGTATTCCAGCTACTTCACCATCTCTCCAGTCTTTGAGGTTTATCTGGATGCCTTTCATTCTTCTTTTTAAACAGCTGACTCTCAACCACTTGCTCCTAAAAGAACAGACAGGTTTTATAAGATCCCCAATGAGTTGTAATATTTGTATAAAGGTCCTGCGGCTGATCCTGCAGCAGTCTTTCTTTCCTCAGATAAGCCATCCAAGCTGCTTCTTACTGCTAATGCCCCCCCCCCCCAGACAAGGACAGCAGGAACATGGACATGTGGAGTAAGAAAAATATATACCTCCTCCTCCACTTTAGCATTCAAAGCTATTATCAAACACAAATGATTAAATACCTGCTCTCTGTGCTACAGTCTCTGCATAAGGTCATGACAGAACATCAGACAGCAGATTCTAAACAGCAAATACAGTTTCTGTTGTCCCAAGCTGCACAAATAGGCAGACACAGCATCAAATGCAACTATGATGCAGTAGACACTATGTTGAGGGCTGCTGCCACAGGCTCAATGATCAGGTGATATGCACGGTTACAGAAAATTGAAAATCTTGGATTCCCCTTTGGACAATGACCTTTTGTTTGGACCACAGGCTGCCAGTCTTTTCAAAACTCAGCAAAAGCAAGGTAAGACCATGAAAGACTGCAGATAGAGTCTCTTCTCTATAGTCCCTAGATACCAAAGGAACTATCTGGCCAAACCCAATTCCTTTTTTAAGAGGGACCCTATTCCCTCTCACAAACATAGAAAAGCACCTAGGAAAAGATGACCTGACAAACCACAGAGGGGATTCCTCTTCAGGGCAGCATCCCTTAGAAGAATAACTCTGTGACTATCTTCTTCTCCTCCCCTCCCCCTCCATCCACCCCTCTACCACCCTATAAAAAAGACTATCCTTCTCTCTCTTCCATTCTGGGAGATAGTAACTACAGACAAATGGGTTCTGACCATTATCAAAGAAAGCTATGCCATGTCATGGGAAAGCATCCCTCTCTAAAAGGGATTTCCCACCACCTCCCAACTAGCTTCCTTTGTTTGATCCCATTATTCAAGACTTGCTAACACAGGGGACCATAGAAGAAGTTACTTCACCCTTCATAGCAGTAGTGGCTGGTGACTTCAAATTAAAAGGGGCTGCAGGAGACAGCTGAATGGGTGAAGGCAATGGGAAGGGGTGTGGCCAACCCAAAAGAGGTGGAGCTCAAAACCACAACAATTGGAACTTTAATTAAATACACTGCCCTGGGTGCCAAACTGTCATTACAAGAGTCCAGTCAAGACAAAATGAAGTGTAGAAGAAAAAAATATGTCAATGCATTGGCTACATGACAACTTACTTAATATCTGGATGGAAACACAAAGGTTGTGAGGCATAAAAAATAAATTACTTTTTAAATACATTACTGGAATGCCAGTCAAAATCAAGTATAAAAAAAACAAGCAGCACTCACCTCAAACCACTTCTCCTTGCACTCTAGTTCTAATTATAATTTATATTCAGCTTTACAAAATTGCCAAGTAACATGCTAAAAGTACCAAATCTCTGTGATACCCCCACTAGTAAAAATGTTTCTTATCCAAAAAATACCTACTGCCTGACAACAACTATCTACTTGTTTCATGGGGAAGACATGATAAAAGTAAAAAATGAACAGCAAACAAGAAACAAGCTCAAGATAAATTGCTTAAAGGATTACTGCACAAGCTATGGACCACACATGATAGATTGGCATTCTGTTTAGTTTATGGGTAAAGCCTACAAAGATGATTGCAAGTCTCCAACGAAATGTAATAATCTTCTGAAAATACTGTAATCCTGTCCTTTATTACAAATATTGTCATATGCATTTCAGTACCTAAGGCTTATACGTTATGTAGTTATGTAAATATTTGCTGCATGGCAACAACGAAAAGGCTTTCAATGTTGGGGGCTCTTTAACAGTATGCTTATTAAAGCTTACTTACATCTTACAATCTCTGACAAGCTTACCTGATGGCCATTAAAGCATTGCTACTTAAACACAGAGCAACAGGGCACTGCGACAGCATGCATTTTCTGAATAACAAGAAGCATAAATCAACAGTATAAAAATATGACAGAAAACCAGAACATTCTGCCAAATCAAGGACAGATGAAAAGCCACGGTCGTACTTATGGTCTACCTTGGATGGGGGAATACTCTGCACACTTACACTGCACAACTGCACCTTGTCTTGCTTGGACACATCCAGAGCCACTACAATGGGGAGAGGGGTGCAACAAGTATGTCACAATTTGAAATGTCTCTGGCTGATGGTGATGGCTCTGACACTCATACCTCTCAACCTCAGAGCAAGAAATCTGGACAAAGCCATACAAAGAAGTGGGACACAGGCCCAAAAATTTAAATATTGCTCTTATAAACTTGAAATATAATAGAATAGTAGTAGGTCTTGCTTTAGTATGAATTTTCTGAAAGGTATGAAATCTGAAACTCAAATATCTGCCATTATTTTCTAACTTCAGTCTTTAATGATTTGCCACTAATTTGCCAGAAAACCACAATTTTATGAAAAACAGACCAAAAATGTGATACAAAAATATAAAATTGCCACACAATACAGCTGGGAACCTGTCAAAGAAGGGACACCTTTTTAATATTTTTACTGTTAACTTGAGCATCTACATGCATTTCTGAAATAAAAGCAAACTATAACTCTGATCATTACAGTTATTTATAACTGTAAACCCTCCACCTTTTCTTCCAAAACTGCCATTTTGCGGAGGGATTATTAGGGGTAGAGCAACATTTTCAGATAAAATTGGGAACGGTTGAGAGGTTTGGATATTCTTAATTCTATAAATCGATTTATTTGCATGTACCTCTCAACCTCTTAATGCAGGAAATCCGGACAAGGCCAAATATATTGGGGGAACATACAAACAGTACTAAAAACTGCTCTTGTATAAACTTAAGACAGTTGATAGAATAACAGGTCTTGCTTTAACATGCATTTTTCTGAAAGTTGTGACGTCTGAAACTCAATGTCTGTCATTATTTAGTGACTTCATTCCTAAATGATTTGCAAGAAAACCACAAATTTTATGAGGAACAAACCAAAAATCTTCTTCTTTTTCTTTCAGCTTTTTCCTGGTTAGGGGTCACAACAGTGGATCACCTGTCCTCTCATGATTGGCAGTGGAGTTTTTACAGTGTCGAGTTGCCAGCCCGGCGCCCAGACTTCCACAGAAGGCAAACACATACAATAAGAAGCAAAAATCTATCCATTCTGTGAAAATCTAGACAGTTGAGAGGTATAGTTCAGCCAGGGCTGTCTGAGTTTGCTGCCCTTCACCCCTCACAAACTCATGGTCGGATGGAGCCTCCCCCTGCAACCATTCCAATGTCCCATTCCTTGGTTATTTCACCCCATTTACCATAAACACGGTAATGTGCATACTGCTTTACTTCTGCGATGATTTGGATTTCATTTTGAAAGTTTTATTTTCATTTTACAGCACAAACCCTAATAGATATCTGCTAAACAAAGCAATGCAGTCTCACAATGAAAATAGACAACATTAAAACTTATCTGCCCTTGAAACAGCATTGAAACCCACATTCAAAGAAAATACATTTTGCCAGTGGCAGATAAAACTTAACTTTGGGCCATTTTCAAATCATAGGCCCCTTGAACACGAAACATACACATGCTCTTTGATACGCCTCCCTTATTGTATTACATTATATTCCTTGTACAATACAGTACAGTTGTTAGAGGGCATTTTAAATGTATTGTTTTGAATATTTTTACAGTAAACAATAAAACAAAATGCATGGACCAATAAATGACAAAACTGCCCAATTCAGAACATTTCCATCATAAAAGTCTACTCAGACTTCTACAGTCTACCAGTATCAGTAAATATGCACAATCTCTGAGGAAGTAAAAGTCATCAAAATAATTCCACATTAAATAAATCTGTAACTAATGAAGAGGTTGCTGCTAGCAAACAATTTTATATGTCATTGTTTCATCTACAAATAAAGTCCATGTTGCCCTTGAGGAATAAATTGCCTGTGCTGCATTAAAAAATGATAAGCTAGTAATATTGCAATAGGGAATGGATGGCAAACTGATAACAGGTTCATAGTTACTAGGTATCTTCGCCAAAAAGTACTACAGCATCCACCCCCTTTACAAGGCAGTACAGTATCAGCAAAGCATCTACCTATTGTGGGAGTAGAACCCACAACCTTCTGAATCAAAAGCGAGTACATTACCTGTTGTGCTATAAAACACAAGCAGACTCAGCATAAGCAGCACTAAACTTTTGTTCACCTGCATTTCTCAGCTCCTTGTAAAATCTACTCAACACTCAGCTGTATCTCTGAACTTTGCAGCACAAGAAATCTAGGAAAAGCCAAACTTCATTGTGGTGGACAAAAGCCCAAAAACCAGGGACACATTTTAAACATTGCTTGTATAATGTTGGAAAGTTGCTAGAATAAAATGCTGTTACCACCATACATTTCACTGCCAAGTCTTGAACCCAGGGGACCCTGTGCAAAGCAATATACCACTATGCCAAATCAGCTTGTGAAAGAGAGGAAGATAAATGGCTACCATTTAGTGAATTCAGTTCTCACCATAGCTGTCAACCTCTTAGCACAAAACACCTAATCAAAGCCAATAATGAGGGAATACAGCCCCCAAACATATTCAGTGACTTCAGTTCTCACCATAGCTCTCAACGTCTTAGCAAAAAACATGTGGACAAAGCCAGTAATGGGGGAATACAGCCCCCAAACATATTAATTGAATTCAGTTCTCACCATAGCTCTCATCCCTAGCACAAAAAAACCTGGATGAAGCCAATAATGGGGGAATACAGTCCCAAAAATAGGGACAATTTTCAAATATCCATGTTATAAACTTAGAAAATTGCTAGAATAAAAGGTTTTGTGATACCATGTACTTTCTGAAGAATATGGAGTCTGAAATTCAAATGCCTGTTATTTTTATGTAGCATTTGTTAACCAGGAAAGTCTGACTTGGAACCAAGTCCCAATTTTCAGCAGAGCAGGGAGAAACACTCCAGACACATGTCTTTGTAAGATGGGAGGACATGCAGACTCCACCCCAGCCAAGAATCAAACTAGAGAACTTGTAGCTGTTAGGCAACAATGCTACCAGTGCACCACTGCACTACTGACTTTACAAGGAAAAACAAACATACAGAAACCACAGATTTTATGAGGAACAGAACAAATATGAGGCAAAAATCTGCACATTTTTTTTACAAATGGTGGTGGGTAGGGAATTCAGGCCCTTGCCACCTGCATCCAAGTTACAGTGTTCAAGCCTCATAATTCTTTACCCACCACCATGTGTTCTCTAGTCATCAGTATATAGCAACTGGGACATTACATACACACACACACACTTATCTGACATCTGTGGCAGTCCTTAGCTAATATACACCATAAACATCTACAGCAGTCCTTCCATTCTGTGCAGTCATCACTGAACAGACCTCAGGGCCTGCAGGGCAGAGATGCCTTTTTCCCTATCCAGGCTGCCTAACACAGCAGTCTGAATAGGGGAGATGGCATCTTGCAGCCCAGAAGTCTGTGCAGTGTTGAACACAGCAGTCTGGAGTTCTGTGAGGAACTCCAGCACACATGCATGGAGTTCCGGGACTAGCCGATTGTTTTTATTTCTTTTTTTTTTTCTTTCTACTATTTCTTCTTTTTTTTCTTTCTACAGGGGGGGGGCTGCAGTCCTGCAATCCTATAGCACGAGCCACCCCTGCTTCATAGAAGGTTTTTATTCCAGGATCTTTCCTGTTCCAAGAAGGAAGGACAATGGAGGTCTATCCTGGACCTCTATCTGCTAAACAGATTCCTGAAAGTGCCTACCTTCAAAATGCTATCTTGCCACACCCTCCTGCCCTTCATTCTTCTGCAGGCCTTTCTGGTGCCCCTAGACTTTAAGGATGCTTATCTTCATGTCCCCATCCATCCTTCTTTCATGACATTCCTCAGGTATTTCTCTGGCTCTTCTCATTTTCAGTTTACTGCTTTTCCCTTTGTTTTCCCACTGCCCCAAGAGTTATTACAAAGTGTCAAGCATGTGTTGTAGTTTTCTGCTGTACTCAGGGAATGCAAATTTTTCCTTACCTGGATGGACTTTTGATTCAGGTCCTGTCCACAGACACTCTCCTTGAGCATTTACATTTCACAGTATGATTCTTAACCAAGCTGGAATTCACCATAAATTTCCAAAAAATGTCATCTCTCTCTCTCTCTCTCTCTCTCTCTCTCTCTCTCTCTCTATCTCTCCCTCTCTTCCACTCAGGACCAAGACTGCCTGGATTGTAGACTAAAGGGTCTATGTTATATAAGTGAACACAATGAATTGTGAACGCTATATAATTGACCCACAATCTGCGAAAACCCAAAATGTCAAACACATGGATCAGCGATTTTTTTCCCAGGGAAAAAAATTGCTGATCCATAAAAAAAAAAATTAAAACACAAAATAAAGTGGGGGGCTTCACCCCCACACACCCCCGATGTGGGTAGCTGTGCCCCCCACACCCCCTACTTAAATATACCAGCTCCTAAATCATACCACAGTGGAGGAAATGGCAAAGTCTCGAAAACAGCCCAGTGATTTTTTTTTCCCTAGGAAAAAAATTGCTGTTCCGTGCTTTCGGTATTTTGCCATTTCACATAATGACATTCAACTAAACAGTGTTCACAATTCATTGCATTCACTAAGATAATAGGAACCCAGACTAAACACTAGCATAATGCAGGTGTCTCTTCTTCAGGATAAAGTACCTGGTAACTGTTTTCCAAACCCTGTATTCAGTGACTCATTGCACTGCAAGGGAGATCCTCGAGGCTCTGGGATTCATAGCTGCATCCATCCCAGTGGTTCCACTGACCAGACTGTATATGAAGTAAATACAGTGGTACCTGAAATCAGTGTGGTCACAACACTCAAATCCCTTGGACACCCTGATCCCTCTGCTGCCCTGCATCAAGAAGGAGTTTCTCTGGTGGGAGAAACAGGTTTCTCTCAACCCAGGCCTTCCTTTCATC
Source organism: Protopterus annectens (assembly GCF_019279795.1). Classification (NCBI taxonomy): domain Eukaryota; kingdom Metazoa; phylum Chordata; order Ceratodontiformes; family Protopteridae; genus Protopterus; species Protopterus annectens. The sequence goes on from NC_056745.1 coordinate 573,582,618, forward strand.
CAGCCCCTCACAACCAAATTCTCCACACTAATGCCTCAGACAGGGCTTCAGGGGTTCTGGACAGGATCCCACAAAGTACAGCGGAAATAGCCCTCTTCTCTCCTGAAGGAACATATCAACCTGAATTAATTGATGACCCTTCTGTAAGCTCTGCAGACTTTCTCACACCTTTGGATACTGGAGAGTCTCCTGCTATACACAGACAACACCAGAGTGATGTGGTATATAAACAAACAAGGAAGTGAAAGGTCTGACTCCCTGTGGAGTTTGGCACAGGAGGTTTGGGAAATGGCCTCTCAATTGAAAATGACCTTCACAGCAGCTTACATTCCCTTGCTAGAGAATATGTTGGTGGACTGTTTAAGCAGGGAACTCAAGGATCCCCCACCTTGAACACACAGGTCTTCAAAGCAATAATATGCTGCTGGGGCACTCTGCAGGCAGACTTCTTTGCATCTCCAGAGCATGACCAGCTTCCTCTTTTCTGCACCAAGACCCCCTCATCTCCTCTGGTTTCGAGGTCAGATGCCTTCTCCTTCCAGTGGACAGGGAAGTTCCTATATGCCTATCCTCCACTGCCACTTATTCTTATGTTCCTACTAAAAATCCAAAAGGACACTCCAAAGCTGTTGATCCTGGCCCCTTTCTGGTTAAGACAGCATTGATTTCCCACCCTGTCCCACCTGTCAAAGGGGAACCACCGGAAAATCCTGATACAACCAGACCTAATCACCCAACATAAAGGGTGGCTTCTACATCCCAACCTAGCTTCTCTAATCTCACTATATGAATGATGGGGTTCTGATCCCTAAAAGATACTTATTTTCAGAGTATGTGGTACAAGTTTTACAGGAGACCAGGAAGCCTAATACCAGAAAATCATACACAGAAAAGTGAAAAGATTCTCCTTTTGGTGTCACAAGCACAGACTGGAACCATTCTCATCTGAGGCCTCCACTGTACTTCAGTATCTATGTGAGCTTCTACATTTGGGATTGGCCTAAACATCCACTAAAGCTCATTTGTCAGCCATCAATGCTTCTTTGCCTCTGGATTCTCCTCCCATGTCCAGGACAGAAGTCAAGCTCTTCCCAAAAGGAGTCCTGCACCTTAAGCCTCCAAGAAAAGCATTACTCCACCACAGGATCTTACTTTTTGTTCCGGAAAATATAACTCTACCCCCATTTGAACCAGCAATACCTGCCATATTAAAATTCTGCAAATGGAAAACTGTCCTACTACTGGCTCTAACCTCTGCATGCTGAGTGTTTGAACTCCAAGCACACATTGCTACTCCTCCCTTTCTTATTTTCCACAAGGACAGGGTAACACTTAGGACCAATCCTTCTTTCATGCCTAAGGTAATGAATGAACTGTTCCTCAATCAAACCATTCACCTACATACTCTCTCCCCCAATCCTCAAAATAAGGGGAAATAATCTTATACTCCCTAAACATTTGCAAGCAGCTGAGGTTGTATCTAGACGAAATAAAGTCAATCACAAAAACTGACCAACTATTTGGGTCTTTCATGGATGCCAAGCTGGGCCAACCAGTCTTGAAGCAAACCATTGCCTCCTGGATCTCGAAAGGTATTTCATACTGCTACTGAGAACATGATAAATCTTTGCCTTCCTGCCCTAAACCATATTCCAAATGGGGAGTTGCCTTTTCCAGTGCTTTCCTCAAGGTTGTTGATGCCAAGTCCATCTTCGAAGTGGCCACTTGTTCTTCTGTGCACATCTTCACCATTCACTACAAAACTGATGTCTTCCCCAGGTCTAGGACTGCCTTTTCCAGTTCAGCCCTCTCTGGTCTCCTGGACAGTTCCTCTTCACTCTATCTACCTCATTTTTCATTTCTGTCTTCAGCTCTGGGAATCACCCATCTGTTATGAATACTGCAACAGTGATTTCAGTTAGTACATAGTATAGTTGTATAAGAACTTACTATAACAGTAGCTGTCCTACTGATTGCTGTTGCACTATTCCTTCCATCTCTCCTTCCCCTCTACTGTCTTACCTATGGATTACACAAATATATCCTTTTTGGGGGGAGATTCCTACTTTTTTGAACTACAACCCTCCTTGCTGATCAGTTTCTTCCCTCAATTGTCTTTAGGCCACTGGCTGGAGATAGTTTGAGGATCTTGCACGTATATCTACCCTTATACCCCGACACACACAAGCTGAGGCCACATGTTGGACATACATCCTCTGGAAGGTAAACTTTGGTACCCCAGCTGGATATCAATGATGAAAACCCATCTGTTATGAATGCAGCAACAGTGATCAGTAGGACAGCTACTGTTATGGTAACTGTACGTTATTGGTTTTATTTGCTTTTCCCAGGAAAACCTTACACTACAAGAGTAAAATATGCTAAAGTGTTCATTTAAATTCATCTTAAGCAGTATAAGGCCTGTGGTTGGGGGGGGGGGGTCACTCCAGTAGATTCAACACTACAGTACAGAAGACACTGATACAGAAGTGAGGGAAAACAAGATATTTCATCAGTTTTATTTTATTCTTGGAAACTGCCACATACAGGTTTTAACTGAAGGTATTTCTCCTTTTCTGCTTTTGCAGCTGGAGTGACATTCACAAATAGAAGTTACCTCAGTTGTGAGATTGTCTTAACTTTTGCAGTAGGAATCATCAGGGATACTATGTACTCAGTACACTGGAAGAGAGACCGATTAGAATAATTATGATTGTTTGGTGGATAACTAGGCAGTTAAAGCACTATTCATCTATGCTCTGCTGCATTAAGTAGAAATGCACTATATGTCACTATTTTACATCTGTGCTTTATAGCCTTTAAACAGGAAAATAAGGTAAGTAACAGGAGATACATCTAGGTATGCAAGTTTGAGATTACTAAAATGGAGGCTTCCAGAGTTTAGAAGGGTAGATGGAAAATAAAGCAGCTAACACGATGTATGTGTTGGCATGCAAGTTTGGGATTACTGAGATGGAGGTTTCCAGATTTTAGAATGACAGGTGGAATGCCTATCACAGTTAGTTCCCACTCTTTGTTACACAACATACAGTCTGTAAATGTGACACTTAAGCACTTTAGAATAAGCAGTTTGATTTTTAACATATATGAAAAAACACTAGGCAATGGCCCAACTCTTTTCAGAAATAGAACTGTCTCTTATTATTAGCAAATGAATAGACTATCCAGTACGTGAGCTGTTCATAAAACATAAAATAAGATGCTACAACTGAACCCTATAGCAGAAGCCAGTAGAAACATGATATAGATTAGCAGCAGGGAAAAAGACAAAAAAAAAAAAAACACTTAACCAGATGGCAACACACTAGGAACTTACTTGCTGTAACTGTACAGTATAAAAAGCAAAATGTTAGGTGCTATCACTGAATCCTAGAACAATAAGCCAGTAGAAACTTGCCAATATATTTGCTAGACATTAATCTTAGAAAAACAACATTTAGCCATATTTTAACACAGTAGAAAAAATGTTAGGTGCTATCAATGAATCCTAATGCAGTAGAAACTTGCAAATATATTTACTAGACATTGACAGTAGAAATATAACCACACTTAGCCAGATTTGAACACAGTAAAAGCTTTTTTGTGATTGTTTCTAGTGCAAGGTTGTAACAGAATGAAATAAGAGATAGGTTCTGGTAAGAAATTCAAAACTGCAATGCACCATACTGTAGAGTAAAATAGCTGGATGAATGATGTCACTTGGGTCATGAGGTATTAAAGTAGTTTTGAATTTGGAGCCACAAAGGCTATAATAGCTGGAGAACAGCTGAGATGAGGGAAGGGCCAAGCAGGTACTTCAATGGAATGCAGTTACTCCCCCCCAATGGTTTTCCAGCAAAAACAATCAATGAGGTAGAATGTTTATGGATGCAAAGACAAGTCCACAGATTTAATAAAATCCATGTAGGCATAGTGTACAGCCAACACAGAAGATACCATGGCTGTGTACGTGGTTCCCATTTGGTAGCATGCCATGCAAAGTAATGTAGGTGCATTACTGAGGGAGAGCCACATTACACGGTTACTGAATCAGTGTAAGGTGTATGTTACTCTATCTGGGGATATGTAACACACCCCCTGCACTGGGAAAGTGCAGTAAAGCAATGTATGGATATGTATGTAAATTTTATTTATTTATTTTTTTTAATGTTTGCATGGTGCAGCACACCACGCAGCAATGAACACATCCCAGACATCTAAAATAGAAACCAGACACATATAATTATAGATCCAAAGGTCAAGTTTAAGCACAGCTGAGTGGGTTTGTTTGGCATGGTGCTTAGCAGTGCTTAAACTTGGCTGAGATGTATATGTAAAAGTTTAGCAGCATTCCCCATATCTGTATAGCTAAGTGGTTAAAGTCATGGCTTTATATGCAGTAGGTGTGGGGTTTAGCTACAGAGAAGGGAAATTATTTTCTAAATATAAATTATGCCAAATATTTTTAAGTCATAATGTGCTGCATCATCTAAGTGCTGCTAAGCTGTGCTAAGTCAAGATAAGTACTGCTAAAACAATCTCTGTTCCAGCACCGCATGGTGGCACTTAGCTGGTTTGCGCACCACTAGGCATTAATAAGCAGTGGCAGTTTAAGCAATGCTCAGCTCAGGTCAGCTGGTTTTCACAGTGCTAAGTGACATGCTGCAGTTTTAAAAATGGTCCAATGGTGCATAAGGGCAGGAAGACTGGCTATATTAAGCCCAATAGGTGGGAATGCAGAATATTCTTTTGGAGTTTGAATTGTGCAGGAACTATGGCAGGTGTAGGAGAGGGTACGCGATTCCGGGCACAGCAGTGCAGCATTCTGGAGTCCAGGGTCATGGATGGACTCCTCATGAAGCACCATGAACACTGACTGTTGCAGGGCTAGTTCCAGGGATTGGAGTACAAGTCAGAGGCCTGGGACTTGCGGGAACTCTTCTCACCAGTGCAACAGGTATTCTCTGCACAGGTGAGTAGGTCTGTCATCATTATGATGATTTGAAGTGGCAGAAGAGGGGACTTCTGGACACCTGGGTCCAGGATGCTCAGGATGGGAATCCCCTCACATGTTTGTAAGTACTGTTAGCATTGTTTTACCAATACCTAATCTGAATGTGTGATAGACAGGTATGCATAATGGTGTGTTTCTCTCCCTACAGCTGCAGAAGAGATAGCTTGCAACCTAGAGGTCCATGCAGGGTGCCTGGCAAGGTTGCAGTGTGGGTGTGGTAAGTACAGATTAATTTGCAATCTATAGTCAAATACACAAGATAGAGTAATTCATTCACTGCCAGTAGGTACATACAGTACAGATTTGTGTACTGCAATGAATGCGAACGTAAGCCTCTACTGCAATAACTGACTACTGCCAAGTATAGTGCAATAAAGAGTAAAGCATGAAACCTGATAATGTTAATGAAATAAAGTTTCTACTGCAATTTATTGTGGAATTACAGCTGTAATGCAACACCTGCATTATATAAACTGCTGTGCAGTAAAGACTTGAAAGTATGCAAATATCTGTATGAAGGCACCCCCTAATAAAGCTGTGTTTTGCAATATGTTTGTAAGTAGGGCTGTTATTCATGAAATAGAGTCCAACATCTGTTCTGAAATACAAACACTAACATTCGCACTAAGTGACTCAAGATCAGCTAAGGAAGAGTGTTATGCTTAACTGTAGATTTAGCACTGTAGTACAACATATATGCATAATGACATTTGTTCTGCACTAACATTGGAAGCAATACCAGGAACACCCAAGGAAGATTGTTTGTGTATCAGGATTGTCATGTGTTAACCATTGCATTTCAGCTATATGCATTCCTGCTTCAAGGTACAGTGCTGCAGGGAAGTATGAAACTGTAAAGGTTGTAGACTAGAAATATACTATCTGCAACTGGATATGGGTCAGGTAGCCAACCGAATACTCCAATATGGTGTGTACATGTCACAGATATTAACACCCATTAAGTGTTTATTATGTACACCTGCATTCTTTGTATTAATGTACAGTTTACCTAGTATCTCTGTCATGCATGGATCTTGTGCATGTGTGTTCAAGTGTCACTGCAGGCTTGTATAAAACTGTACTACTAATACCAGGTTACATGTCGTTTCCAGGTGAGTTCTAGGGAAAGATTAGTCAAACAATAGTCAACAGTGGCTAACTAGCTCAGCTTGTTAAATGCTGTATGTGATGTAAATTTTGTCACATGCAGACCAAGGTTCAAATCCAGTGACAGGTACTAGTAAATATTACTAAATTAGTTATGTATTGTTAACAGATGTTCTCCCCACAGAAATTCCAGATAAATGGGTGCAATGGCCCTTATTATGGATTAATAATTTGTGTGTTCAGATGTGACAGAGTGTTAACAGCATTGCACAGGCATCATAAAATAAAGGCAACAAATACAATACTAATAAAAGTTAATACATTAAATAAAATGTGTAATCTTGGTATGGCTGTATGCCTGGTGTGTCTGTGAACATTTGCTGATGGTCTATCCCCATGCCTGCCAAGGCTGGAATGATAATTGTATACTCTCTGTACTGTACACGATACATATCTCTTAAGTGTCACACTGTCATGGACTGAATCACTGTTGCCTAATCCCTCTGTCACAGATCTATCATCAACATGTAATGTCAATAGCACAGTCGCACTACACCAGTCCACATTACACCATGGTAGTTATATAGGTCCACCAGATATGTAATACTCCTCTGTAGTTGTGTACCTGCAGGTGTTACTGCTTGGCCCATACTGTCCCATGTGGATAGCTTAAGAGGTATGTACATGCTACTACAGCTATAGGGCACTGTTATACATAAAGGATGGGCAGACCTGTAGAGTATGTTACAGTACTGTTGCAAACTATATAGCCTACACTGGTATTAATGAACTGTATTTCTGTCTTTCATCACTCCTAATCTTCACCATAATTTATTATTGCTATATATTGGTTATGGTTTACTATTAACATATATTGTTCCCTAAATGTTATGTTGGGCCTTGTGTTTTATTATTGTTATGTATCATAATGGTTGCATACTAACATATCTTGTTGAATTAACTATGTTGTTGGGCTTATGCAGTAACTGTTATTGGCATACTGTTACTATACTGACTGTTATCTTACTTATCGTTATGTTCCATATAGTATGCAATGTTATGTTACTGGGTTATTTGCAATGTTCTGGCATGCTGTTATAGCTAACTGTTTTTTTCATTACTAACCTATCACATTGAAATACCTCAACACCACAACCCGACTGGGTAGACCGGTTTCTGGCAATCTGACTACCTACCTCAGCCAGCCATGTCACCGGGTCCCAGCACGTCTGGGACCCAAGCCAGTGGTGCCCCCTCTGCTGGCTTTGCACCACTGTTGGGTAGAACCACCTCTGGGGACAGGGTCTGAACCCCCCCAGGCATGGGAGTGGAAGGAGGGATGTCACACAGTATCAGCTACCGGTGATGGTGCACAGGATAGCTCATTGTGGGTATGAGCAATGCCTGCACTGGATTGAGGGCCGACTCACACACCTGGAGGGGCCTGGAGGCCCTGGCACCCAACCACCTTCAGAGCAGTGAAGGAGCAATTTTGACTGCCCATGGGTGGAGAGCTCAGTCACACTACTGCCATCTGGGGACATGTGGACCTATGATTCCACAATGCCCTCCCCCGTCCAAGGTGTTTACCCCCCTCATGTGTCACACACCACCCCTGTATGCTGTCTTCTCTGTCTTGTCTGTCTGCAGATGCAACCTCTCCTACCCATCTTACCTCCCCACACATACCTATATCCCTTCACAGCATTCCTTTCTCTCCTTAAAAAAAAAAAGGCACCTGTCCCACAAAAAATATCTCCATACATAGCTCTCCATTTTTCACATGTGTCCACTGGACATAACTAATTATTACATTAATTAATCAACACATTTATGTTGCCCTCATCCCTCTCATTGTGGTGTGAGGCTCCAAATTCCAAATTCTTGTAAAACCTGCACAGCTGTTGCTGTAGAAGAAATGAAGAGCTATGGTCCTTTCATGCACCCATCCTGCACATCCCTACCTGCCTTTCAGTATGTTCATAGGTTCATAGATTAGTTAGTACTAACTAACCTTACCTGTGGGCCATTCATTTCAGCCCAGCCACCCCCCCCATGAGAATCAAAACCCCACCTTGTGTCTGTAAGGTAAACACCTTAACCATTATGCCATCCTCCCACCCATGTTTTTCCCCCTGCTTGCCCACATTTCACCACTTTCCTATCACCCCATTTTTCTTTTCTTTATTTATTTTTAGCGCAGGTTTAAGCAGAACTAAGCAGCTTGGTGAGCCAGCAAACCCACTTAAAACTGCTTAAAAATGCCTTAATCATCTTATGTGTTTCTGACAGTGTTAGGCACATCTACAAAATAATCACCGCTGCCACTTCTCAAACCAAGGCCCCTGTCAACTACAGCACAGTGTTTTAGCCCACTGAGCTACACAGCTCTAAATTGCAGCAGCTGTTTCCATCAACATATCCTGATTGCCACTGACACACTGCAAGTACATATAATGAGGAAATTGTCAGTGTACTTGGGACTGTGATGCAGATACTGCACTAGTGCACAGCCAAATAAATATTAATGGATGTACGTGAGGCTTGGGATATCAGGTATAGCTGTCAATTGTACAGACTGTTGCAGAATGTCTACAGTTGTGCCCCCTAGTTTTGGCACGGTTTCACAAAAACATATATGTCTGCTAAAGTACTGGCAAGTCATTAAAGAATAATGTTAGAAAATCATGACAGACATTTGACTGTCACACATCATACCCATCAGAAAACACATGCTAATGCAATTTGGGTCTATATCAGATCATCGAAATGGCTCATTATTGAATGCCGTAATGTCGAACTGCAGAACCCGAACCCTAACAATATCGAAACCTCAAAACAGCAAATCTTTTCCCAGGGAAAAGATTTACTGTTCCAAAAAACACACACACACACACCACAAGCATACTAAAAAGCAGGAATCCACACACATACATTTAAAAGTTACATCTAACCCTCCACTACACTGTACATACACTACTATCTATCCACTTACCTTAACCCAGACCCTAAACCTAAGGTCTGTCACTATCGCACACTCACCTCACCCACACCCTAACCCTAACTCACTTAACCTGCCCCAACCCCAAATTCTCACTATCGCACACTCACCCGTGCCCTAACCCTAACTCAATTAACCCGCCCTTAACCCTAAATTCTGTCACAATCGCACACTTACTTGACCAATGCCCTAACCCTAACTCACCCAACCCGTGCCCTAACCTGAATGTCTGCACAATCACACACTTACCTTAACCCAACCTGTAACTTTCCACTGCATCGCTGAATACAGCAAAGCCACAACAACAACCAACCAAATTCTTTCCCTAGAAAAGAATTCGGTTTTGTGCAGCTTCACTGTTTTCAGCATTCACAGCATTGGGTTCGATATTAGATCATTCAAAATTCTGCCATTTCAATGATCCAATATAGACCCATGCAATTCCTGTGTCACAACATTTTGCTACCCACAGTCCTGGATTCAAATATACTGTGTTGCAGTTCAATTGCATTCTTGTAAATACAGCAAGCAATGGCTGAGTCATGCAATTTTAACCAAAACAGGCTGCTGCTGAATTAACTGCTACACATGTTAGCAAGTCAAAGGCCTGTAGGTAGGGACTCACTGCACATATTCGTATACCCTACCTATATGTCGCCTACTACTCTCTGATTGGCACTGTTACATAACAGATGTACCTTAAGCGCATGCCTTGACTGGACTTTATGGGTAACCTCACCCTGGCTTTGCTGTAATGACAGAGCTGACACTGCTCCCTCAGTGACACATACAGCTTGCTGTCCTCCAAAATGTTCACACTCCCCACTATGAGTCCTAGGCAAAAAGCAGCAGCTGCAGGATGCAACATAAGCAGCTGTATGTTACTCTACCTGCTACAGACCTACCATACCTCACACCCCCTATAACAAAAGATCCACACAACACCCATACATAAAGGGGCGGGGGCAAAGGTCAAGTGACAGGGACATGTGTCACAGTCTGCCCCTTACAAACATACAGAACTGATAGACAAGCAGCGACTGCAGCAGCATGCATATTCTGATGGGTATGAAAATCTGACACCCACATGTCTCTTCCCCCTTACTGACCTCAACCCACAATGGTTAACACTGAAGTGCCATATAATCATAAAGTCATTTGACAGTGGCCAAACATAGCATGGAAAACTGTGGACATTCCTCATGAACCTCAACAGTGAACAGTATTAGTACCTACCCTGTGCAATGGTGTAGACTCCACACCTCATCAATGTCCATCTCACAAACTAAGAAAGGGTCTAAGGCCTACATGAAGGCCTTAAATATTGCACTGTTGTGCCATGTCATTGGCTAATGATAGTGCAACCCAGCTGTTCTGGATGCAGTTAGCAAGTCTGAGCCACGGATTGGTGCAGAGACAATTAGCAACAGCCTATGGGAAACAGGTCTGTAACTTGCTATACCAAGACAGACTGTGATTTACCAAGCATTGTTCTTCAGGATTTCTCCCCAAAAGGATTATGTTACTCTACCAGGTATGCAATATATGTCCCCAAATAACTGGATGCAGATTGGAGGATGCAGTTATGGGGAATAGGGATTCAAATAGTAGGCATGTAGTACATCTCTAGGAATAACATGTATTTGATACTCTGCTGTCCAGCAGTTACAGGCATGCCTCTCAACTATGCCTGCTGTGAATTACCTCACAGCTGTCACCCTCTTGCTCCCTCCTTCAAAGGGTGGCTCCTGTATGAATTCTACTGGATTATGTGTTAGACATATTAACAGTAAGTAAGGGTGGACACAGCTGTCATATCACATGATGTACTGTCATTCAGCACCTCTCAGTCTGTGAATGTCACACAGGAATAGTTCAGACATTGTAAAGGTGTCCATGACTGTCCTTGATGTTTTCTGGCTAGGTCACAGTTTAGTCGACATTTGATTGTCATTGCTTGAGAGCAATGGCTAACATGCCTGACAGTCCCTTAAAGCAGGAAGTCAGGTCATAGCCAGTATTACTGGGGAGACACAAGCCAAACCTCAGCATCAGAGTGTACATATTGGTCATACAAATAAGAGCATGAATAGAGTAACAGATATTACTGTGGCATAACTGTTTTCTGAGGATTCTGGCATGTGGCAGCCAGAGTCTCCATATTCTGAGAATGGCCATCAATTATTGACCAACTGCTTGCCAGACGTCCACAGGTTTGTGCCAAAAGGACCACATGTATCAGGCACATGTACACATTCATCAAACATATGTGTACCGGAGAAGTATGGTGCCTACAGGGGATAGACAACAGCAGGTTTGCATTGCTGTCTGTCATTGTGACACAGTGATGTTGCTGGACTGTCCCCATATACTTGTAATAACACACACCTATGTGTCTGACAGTGGCTGTATGAGAGTTGTGGGACTTTGCCCACACGGGACACACTACAGTAGATGGCATTGATGTGTGTGGAGACATACAACACACTATATCACAGCACACAGGGACACAACCGGCATTGCCACTATGTTGATGATAGTGAAATGCATTGTGTGTTCATAGACTGTGGGGTATGGTGTGGGAGGTGGCAGTGGATAATGCAGGGCAATTTTGATGTGCAGAGTCTGTATATAGTGGATATCAACATAACTGGTCCTGTGATGTGTTCTCCTCTTGTCTTTTAGAAATGTATTGAAGGAGGCATCCACCATTTTCAGAGCCCACGATTGGTTCCTGTACAAATTATATCATCCTGGATGGCCTCAGACTACATCACAACTTTCTACTGTCCAGGACTAGCCACAATTGTGACCAACATGCAGCACTGAGGGCTGACCTTGTCTCAGCAGTCACCAGTGTAGGGCTACAGAACAGAACCTATGAGCAGGTGTGACACTAGGGCACAGATATGGTCCATGTTGCACAGCAAAGGGTTGCTGCTGTGGCCAGGGACTGTGCTGCCACCGGTGCAGGGCTTGCTGCAGAACAACCACTCTTTGCCACAGAAGAATTCCTTGCAAACCTGGGAACAACCACCAGCTCCCAAGCATCCATCACCCCATACATCATAGAGGTGGGTACCACAGCATCCACAGCAGAGGAGCATCCAGGTAAGCTTCCTGTGTTCATCAGTGTAATACTGTATCAGTTATTGTGGCAGCCTCTGCATACCAGTACACGGATGTCAAGTCTATCTACATTGGGGTGTGGTTTGATTTTAATGCACAGTTGTGCACAAATACTCAGAATGTCTGCAATGTAGGCAGTATTACATTAGCTACTGTCATCATCATCATCTTTCGGCTTTTCCCGTTAGGGGTCGCCACAGCGGATCATCTCTTTCCATTTCTTCCTATTCTCTGCATCTTGCTCTGTCACAGCAACCGCCTGCATGTCCTCTTTCACCACGTCCATAAACCTTATCTTAGGCCTTCCTCTTTTCCTCTTACCTGGCAGCTCCATCCTTAGTATCTTTTTTCCAGTATCCCCATCATCCCTCCTCAGCACATGTCCAAACCAATGCAATCTCATCTTTCTTGCTTTGTCTACAAACTGTCCAACATGAGCTGACCCTCTAATATACTGATTCCTAATCCTATCCATCCTAGTCACACCGAGTGCAAATCTTAACATCTTTAACTCTGCCACATCCAGCTCTGACTCCTGCCTTTTTGTCAGTGCCACTGTCTCCAACCCATATAACATAGCTGGTCTCACTACTGTCTTGTAGACCTTCCCTTTCACTCTTACTGGTACCCGTCTGTCTCAAATCACTCCTGACACTCTTCTCCACCCATTCCACCCTGCCTGTACTCTCTTCTTCACCTCTCTTCCACATTCACCATTACTCTCAACTGTTGATCCCAAGTACTTAAACTCGTCCACCTTTACCAACTCTACTCCCTGCATCCTCACCATTCCTCTACCCTCCCTCTCATTTACACACATATATTCTGTCTTAGCCCTGCTGACCTTCATTCCTCTGCTCTCTAGATCATATCTCCACCTCTCCAGAGTCTCCTCAACCTGATTCCTACTCTCACTACAGATCACAATGTCATCTGCAAACATCATAGTCCACGGGCCTCCTGTCTGATCTCATCTGTCAACCTGTCCATCACCACTGCAAATAAGAAAGGACTCAGAGCTGATCCTTGATGTAATCCCACCTCCACCTTAAATGGATCTGTCACTCCCACTGCAGTCCTCACCACTGTCACACTACCCTCGTACATATCCTGTACCACTCTTACATACTTCTCTGCCACTCCCGACTTCCTCATACAGTACCACAACTCTTCTCTAGGCACCCTGTCATATGCTTTCTCCAAGTCTACAAAGACACAATGCAACTCCTTCTGGCCTTCTCTGTATTTCTCCAATAACACTCTCAGAGCAAACATTGCATCTATAGTGCTCTTTCCTGGCATGAAACCATACTGCTGATCACTAATCATCACCTCCCTTCTTAACCTAGCTTCTACTACTCTCTCCCATAACTTCAAGCTGTGACTGATCAGTTTTATCCCTCTGTAGTTACTGCAGCTCTACACATCACCCTTATTCTTAAAGATAGGTACCAAAACACTTTTTCTCCACTCCTCAGGCATCCTCTGACTTTCCAAAATTTCATTAAACAATCTAGTTAAAAAATCCACTGCCATTTCTCCTAAGCACCTCCATGCTTCCATTGGGATGTCATCTGGGCCAACAGCCTTTCCATTCTTCATCCTCTTCATAGCTGTCCTTACTTCCTCCTTGCTAATATGTTTCACTTCCTGATTCACTATCCCCACATCATCCAACCTTCTCTCTCTCTCATTCTCTTCATTCATCAGCCTCTCAAAATACTCTTTCCATCTACTCAACACACTCTCCTCTCTTATGAGTACCTTTCCCTCACTATCCTTTATCACCCTTACTTGCTGCACATCTTTCCCAGCTCTGTCCCTCTGTCCAGCCAACAGGTCCTTTTCTCCCTCTTTAGTGTCCAATCTCTCATACAACTCTCCATACGCCTTATCCTTAGCTTTTGCCACCTCTCTCTTTGCCATGTGCCTCATCTCTTTACACTCATGTCTACTTTCTTCATCTCTTTGACAATCCCACTTCTTCTTCGCCAGCCTCTTCCTCTGTATACTCTCCTGTACTTCCTCATTCCACCACCAGGTCTCCTTGTCCTCCTTCCTCTGTCCAGATGTCACACCAAGCACCTTTCTAGCAGTCTCCCTTACTAGTTCTGCTGTAGTTACCCAGCTATTCGGTAACTCTCCACTGCCTTCCAGTGCCTGTTTTAACTCTTCCCTAAACTCCACTTCACAATCACCCTTTTTTAACTTCCACCATTTAATCCTTGGCACTGCTTTCACACTCCTCCTCCTCTTCTTGATCACCAACATCACCCTACAGACCAACATTCTATGCTGCTTAACTACAATTTCCCCTGCCACCACTTTACAGTCTCCAATCTCTTTCAGACTGGCCCTCCTACATAGGATATAATCCACCTGTGTGCATCTTCCTCCACTCTTGTATGTCAGCCTATGCTCCTCCCTCTTCTTAAAATACATATTCACCACAGCCATGTCCATCCTTTTGGCAAAATCTACAATCATCTCACCTTCTGCATTCCTCTCCTTAACACCACACCTACCCATCACTTCCTCATCCCCTCTGTTCACTTCGCCAACATGCCCATTAAAGTCCACTCCATTCACTAGTCTCTCACCCTTGGGTACACTCACCACCACTTCATCCATCAATTTCGAGCTTCATAAACATCACTCTGTCAGACACTCTCTTCACGTCTAAAACACTCTTGGCATATTGTTCCTTTAGTATAACCCCTACCCTATTTCTCCTGCCATCCACACCATGATAGAACACTTTGAACCCATTTCCTAAACACCTGGCCTTACTTCCCTTCCATCTGGTCTCTTGCACGCACAATATATCAACCTTCCTTCTCTCCATCATATCAGCTAGCTCTCTTCCTATACTAGTCATACTGCCAACATTCAAAGTTCCTACCCTCACTGCTACACTCCTAACCTTCCTCCTCTCTTCCTGCCTTTGGGCATGCCTTCACCCTCCTCTTCTCCTTCAGCCAACAGTAGCCCAATTTCTGCCAGCACCCTGTTGGCTAACAGCACTGGTGGCGGTCATTGTTAACCCGGGCCTCGACCGATCCGGTATGGAAATATAACATTTTAGCGGCATAAGTTATGTGGCAGAATTTTTACGCTGGATGCCCTTCCTGATGCAACCCTCCCCATTTATCCGGGCTTGGGACCGGCACAAAGAAATGCACTGGCTTGTGCATCCCCGGTGGCTGGGTTATTACATTAGCTACTGTACATGTTGATATATGCACATATTACCCTGTAACAATGCCACATTTGCTATTGCTGACAATACATCTCCCTCACATTTCCATAGGTACATCAGTTGTGGCCAGAGTCCAAGGTTCTGTACCTTGTAAGTGTGCTACTTTTGTTGTACAGATCATATATACCCGAAGAATGTTAATGGCTGACATTTTGCCCTAGGCATAACTTAATTTCAGAGGGGTTAACTGATGTGCATTGAATGGGTAATCACAGTTATGTATTTGCAGGTGCAGTAACACATTTGCACTTCTTTTTGAGAAGGTCTATGCAGTCTGCTATACGGGAGGCAATCACTCACAGGTGCCTGTTTACACACAGTATGGAGATGGAACATAACTGAGGCAGTGATACTAGAACTGGCATACTATGCTCAAGATGGGCACACTGTGTTTTTGGTGTGGGTCTATCATATACACTGACATATTGCTTATCGCACAGGTGTATAGCACTGTCAACGTCAACCAGACATAGCTGCAGTGCATGTTATAAAGGGCTGGTCTCATCTGTGTATGTTGTAGTTTGCTTGTGTGCTGTGCATGTGATCAGAAATAAGATGTGGTATGTGTAATGCAGTTGTGGCTCTTCACCAGTATGTGTGAATTACCATACATAACATTGCAGGCAGTAATGTACTTATTTTGTCTCCCTCCTCAAAGTGAACATGGGTGTTGGAGTGTGTGTCCCTCACAACCTGATGTCAGTGTCTCATTGGACTCTTATGATGATGGTGGTCATAGTGAGGAACAGGCGGGATTGTTGGGGGCTGAATCTGTTCCATGGGTTGACATCCCACTTCCTCCCCCAGTGTCCCCACACACAGTCAGTATGCCCACACATGCCTAGTCCCCTGCGGCCATAGATATCAAACAGGAGAGTGTGGCAACTATGGCATCAGTGAGTGTAGACACTATCATAGCCAGAGAGTTGGCAAGGTCCCACACAGGAAGATTGACAGGTGTGTTCAAAGGAGGACTGCTGCCCATCCACCAACTGTCACAAGTGTCATATCATGGGTCAAGTGACACATGTTTTGGAACATCATGGAGGCACAGGCACGTTCTGAATGCAACACCGAATGGATGCTCAAGATCATGGATCATGGATACACTGGACAGCCTGACATCCGTGACACTGAGAGTCGTATGTCTGTCCTATGACCTCACTGTTTGGCAATTCCCTTACATACTGCTGTGGGTTTTGCTGACTTGTGGCCTACTGCATATTATGAGGCAGTCACTACTGGACAGTGCATAACCAGCATCCCCCCACTAGATGGCTGTGTGAGATGTCCCCCCTGGGAAATATCTGGTACAGCTGTGATGCGTGCCAGATAAGGGAGTCGTGATAACTGCCAGGGCTGCCAACACACACATATTCATGATAATGCCCTGGGCTTGCACACAACATGGCAGTTGATGGAGTGATACCCCTTGTGGTTGATGTAGACTCTACCCTCCTCACCAGGCAGTGCTTTAATGTGTACATGAGTACAGTCTATGCCACCTAATAGCTCAGGGTAGTGTGCTATGTGGTAGAAGACACGCCTACTGCTGGCCCTCTCTTTAGGTGTATGGGGTAAATAAATGTGCTCACTGGCATGTGTTTGCATGGAAGCCAGGAAATGGTGGAGTACCCTGTATGCAGATGCCTGTGAAATCCCCATCATGTCCCAGTCGGTCTCTGAAAAGTACCTGTAGCTAGTATTCTAAGGGCTACACATACCTTTGTTTCCACTGGGATGGGTTCCCCCTCTGTTGCCTCTAGGTCTGAGTTGAGGGCAGCAGAGCTCAGGGAGTTCTTGTAGTATGTCCCTGTCTACCCTGTAGTGCTCTACAATCTCCAGCTCATGTAGCTCATGGAAGGTTACCCTGGGCATAAACACACTTCTCCTTCTCAGTCTAGGCCTATTGTCAGTGGCAGCATCAGCACTGACCTCAGCCTCTAACACATACAGATGTAGCAGAGCAGTAACAGCTCCTAGCATTCTGTCTGTTAAAATTTCCATGTCTGTACTCCAGTGGTGCTGAGCATGGGGATTGTAGGGTGTATGCATTCTTTATAGTTCTCTGCTGCAGATGCAGCCTGTGTGATTGGATAACTATGATGCAGTCCAACTGCAAGATACATCATTGAGGGGTTGAATGGACCAGTGTAAGTGGAACAGGGGTTATCAGTATTTTATACATGATTGGCTTTCCCAGGCAGTTTCCTTTTATTTATTTATTTTTTAACTGCATTCCCTGCTAAGTACTGTGGCATGGTGTGCAAAACTGCTGTGCTGTTATAAACACTGCTCATCAGTCTGGACACAACCCCATGCTCAGGCATGCTTAGCATAGCTCAGACTAGCTAAAACATGCACCCCACAGCTATCCTGATCCCGGGCGACTTTAATTACTCAACCATATATTGGAAAAACTACTCATGCCAGAACACAAATGCCTAGAGATTCCTTGATTTTATTAATGTAAATGGCTTGGAACAGCTATTTGATACCCCCACAAGAAGTGATAATATCTTGGACTTACATGAGTAACCACTGCAGCACCCCTACAGTATCATCCTCCCTGGTACGATCCAACCACAAAGTGGTCACTTTCAAAGTCACCATCTCCTCTGACCCCCCTCTAGCTAGGGTCAAAAACAAACACTTCTCCAAAGCCAATTACAACTTTCTTAGGGATGGTATAAACAGCTTTACAGCCCCCTCCGCCACTGTAGGAACTAGCACCAATGTCCAAATCTACACCAAAGTACTATACAAGCATTTATATAGATGCACTGAATCAGGAATACCTAACAGGACAAAATCATCCTCTGCAAGGAAGAGTAAACCTGTCTGGTGGACATCTGCAATAAATAAACTATATAACAAAAGGAAAAAATTGTTGTCCAGGACCAAGAAGGAGCAGGTGCCCAATTGGAAGCAATCTCTCCTTAGCCTGAAAAAGCAAATAACAGCACTAGTGAAATCCTCTAAAGTCAACTTCAAGTCCAAATTGGCCACATCTACTAGAGACACTAATAAGGCCTTCTTCACATATGTCCACAATCTCAAGGAAGCACCCAGATCTGTTTAGAACTGCTGGTCAAGGACACCACATACACAAATGATGTAGATATAGCCAATCTACTAGATGACACATTCAGTGGAAACTTCTCCCCTCTGTCCCCTCCATCAGTAAATCAAGACATCCCCAATACCTGCCCCCACCCCTTATCTCTAGGGAACAGGTCATCGCTGCCTTCTCAAAGGCAAAAAATGCAACCTCCATGGGACCTGATAACTTCACAGGCTGCATCCTACATGAACTCAGGCATGAACTTGCAGCACCATTAGACACCCTATTCAACCAAAGCTTGAGTACCAGCTTTGTGCCAGCTGAGTGAAGGACAGCCATTGTCATCCCTTTATATAAAGGTGAAGCATCCACTAATCCAGGAAATGATAGACCCATCAGCCTAACTAGCCTGATCTGCAAGGCCAGGGAACAGATTATCATGGACCTTATTAACAGTGACATTGGCAACCTCCAAACACTCAACCCCACATAGTTTGGCTTTGTCAAGGGGAGGTCATGTCTGCTAAATCTGGTCAACTTCTTTGAGACAGTCACCAAAGCCACTGACCTGGCGAAAGCCTTTGACACTATTCCCCACTTGGGCATAGTAGATAAACTCTCTCATCTAGGCATCAATCCATATGTTACCAGATGGGTAGCAAACTGGCTCATTGATAGAACCCACTTAATCAAAATAGGGGAAGCCACCTCAAGTAGTAGATCTGTAATGAGCGGCATACCCCAGGGATTAGTCTTGGGGCCTCTGTTATTCAGGACATACTTCTCTGAGGTGCAGGCCAAAACCAGTGGGCTATGGCTGACCAAGTTTGCAGATGCCTGCAAGCTGAGTGCAGTCATAAATTCCCCAAGTGATGTAGACGTCCTCCAAGAGGGTCTCGCCCAAACAAATTACTTGTGCCAGAAGCATGGCCTCAAGCTGAATGCCTAAAAACTGCATCATCATCCCCTTTGGAGAGAGTGACGTCCCCACATATTATCACATTAATAACAATGTCCTAAGTACCCAATCAGTTGTGAGGGATGTGGGCACCCAGGTTGATAGCAACCTGACTTTTGACCACCATGTTGCATCCATTGTATGGAAAGCTTTCTACATGGCCCCCCTCATAAGTAAGGGTATCTTGTAGGGGGAAAAGAGATCATAATATCCCTGTATTCTTCCCTTATAAGGCCAATTATTGAGTACAACACCCCCTTTGGCATGTACCTTGCAAAGCACATGCATCAGCTGGACAGACCACAGACATTCCTTATCAGGAGAATCCAGGGGCCTCAAACATCTACCCTACACAGAAAGGCTAAAAGCCCTGTCCCTCTACTCAGTTTCATACAGACTCCTCAGAGGTGACCTCACTCTGGCATGCAAAACAATCTCAAACCCTGCCTTGATGAGACTGCTGTATATCTGCAAGTCAAGCTCCACTCAAACAACCCATACGCCCGACCTCAACCTGGTCTGTGAT